>NC_064924.1:9581980-9764480 GCF_023897955.1 Schistocerca gregaria | reverse complement strand
CGCCCCAGCTACAGTCACAGGTTCGAATTCTGCCTCGGGCATGGATGTGTGTGATGTCCTTCGGTTAGTTAGGTTTACGTAGTTCTAAGTCTAGCGGACTGATGACCTCAGATGTTAAGGTCAAAATGGTTCAAAAGGCTCTGAGCACTATGGGACTTAACATCTATGGTCATCAGTCCCCTAGAACTACTTAAACCTAACTAACCTAAGGACATCACACAACACCCAGTCATCACGAGGCAGAGAAAATCCCTGACCCCTCCCGGAATCGAACCCGGGAACCCGGGCGTGGGAAGCGTGAACGCTACCGCACGACCACGATCTGCGGACAGATGTTAAGTCCCATAGTGCTTAGAGACATTTGAACCTTTTAATGCTGTGTCCTATCGATCGTGCGCCGACTGTACACCACATTCAAACTCCCTTGATGACCTTCAAGCATCTCTACATGAGCCTTTTCATGATTCTGTCATACCACACAGCTTAATTTGTTTACCTCTGGCCCTTCATCTGTTGGTGCAAATGGTCTATTACCATTGATGTGGATAAAAAAAGGGAAAAGACTGAGCAACTGAGTGTGTTTGTGGTGGCCACAGTATATTATCCATATTTAGTTTTAACATTTCATTAGGTTATTGGTATTTGTCGGAGCCCCACACGTATGGTTGGTACATTTAAGTGCCATGTCTCAATGTATCTATTCTTTCCTCTTATTCTACAATCAGTTGACTGTATGAATGAGAGCGTGCAAGGATTTCAGTGTGTAGATCGGTGCGAGTGTAGTAGCTTGCCACTGTATCAAAAAGCCAACTGTAGGAAACACGTACAAGGTAGCAAAGAGGTTTCTGTTTCCCTTGGACGAACCTTTTGTGTAGGTTGTCACCACAATAGGGGTTCCTCTGGCCACTTCCGTAGGTACGGGGAGCGGTTTCTGATGGAGAGCGAATGCTCGAGGAGTGTTCCGTGGGACGCAAGACGGGTGAGACCTACTGGCGGTAAGTGTGCCTCTTCGACGAGAAGTTAATGTTGTGTTTTTTGTAGGTTTTTCAAAGCTAGTCCAAGTAAATGATTCCTTTCATCATTTTATCGTGTGACAAATTTCACTTTCTAATTCGCGACTGTTAAAAGCGTTAAAATCTAGGAATGGTGTTGAAATGTTGAACTGTTAATCAAACACTTAGAGCTGTGTTGAGTTTACTGTGATTGAGTTCATGTTGTTTAGTATGCCTTTCACGAGAGCATGTATATTGGGTATGATTTCCGTGATTTTATGGCTCAGTTTTGTGCAATTCGTCTCACTTGATAACTTTCTTTGTGCACCCTTTTTTTTGTGAGAACCACTTGGTCGTGATCAAATGAGAAAGTTTACAGTGCCAAGGCTAAAGTGATCTTCCGCTGTAGAGCATCTGAATTAACTATGATTCTTTATTATACTTTATTGTTATAGCAATTCACTTCAAATAGAAATTTTATTCACTTATCCCGCATGTTAAAATCAAGGGAGCAGGCCCTCTTGCTACCTACGTGCGCTGTGGTGAAGGTTTTTAGTTCTCTTCCTTCTTCTTGGTCTGTCATGTGCGTTTGAATGTACGTGTCCGTGAGTAAACCATCCTTATCATTCCTCTTCCATAGATCATAAACCTTGCAGGGGACTCCTTAGTAAAGTCCTAGGGTTAATTAATATGCGTCGAAATAGATTGCTGGCTACAGCAACCATCATATTACGCACTATATACTATCATTAAATTTACTGATCTAATAAATGTTCTTTTTGTTTAGGCTCTGACTGGTAAAGTTCCAGCCCATGCTTCATGCACCTCTTATGTACGGCACATCCTACAGTATTCCATTTGGGCGACAGTTGCATTGGGGCCACAATTACCCCCCAATATTGAGATTGGTTATAAAGGTATCCATAAATAGTAAAGATACCTTTCATATGGCGACCCTCATCTCTGAGTACGCTCTCCAAGGAATTTTTTTTGTGATAAAGTCAGGTTCCGTAGGATGTATCAATGGACTAACTATTCAAAAATTTTTCCATTTAGCACTTGAAAAATTTCTGCGTTGTTTCAAGTTTCAGCGTGGAAACAGCATTGTGATCTATACGTCGTTGTTTCTTTCTTTTTATTTCTGATTTAATGTGTGTATTTGTGGTGTGTTAATTCATAGTCCGATAGTAGGATCCTGTGAAAATATCAATTTCTGGGGACGTACTTTACGGAAGTACAGGTAATTTGTCACTGTTTTGCGTCGAAAGATATTACTTAGGCTGTTTCAATCTCGTTCTCGTCTACACGTAACGCTCGGTAATTTTGGTGCTAATAGCGTATGAAATTTTCCCATACCAAGCAGTATTCTTGTAGTAAGTGACTGGCGCGCGAAAGTAGTGAGCTATAAATTATGGACCCGCGCGGCCGCTGTAAGAGCAATTAGAGGCGCAATGAAACAGAGAATTCCGTGCCTTCCGGAGAAATTTCGCTTAGGGAACCGGAAAACATCGCGCACGAACTAAACAATATTCCCGCTTCTCAAAGTGTTAGCGAATCAAACGATTCGTTCTATGCACCTGACTTCAGTAGCGCTACTGGGATATTATCCTGACAAAGTGCACAATAATATGTAACACAGAGTACCCAGAGTGCAGACAACATATTTCCTAGATCCGTCAACAGCATATTCACGAAGCAAGTGGTGTTTTTACCTGAATGGATGCAGTTCATGGCGCGATTGGAGGCGCTAATGATTGCGAACAATGCACTCATGGTTGAAAATAAAGGGCCACAGATGACTGCGAGTAATAACCAATTAGCGGAGCGGATCTCCACTATCAAAGAAGACTTGGGAGCGCAGATGACGATAAATTCCAAGCAACTGGCTAATGTACGAGGCAAATTACGAGACGTATCAACGAGCGTCGAAGAAGCTATCGTTGCTGAACTTGGGCCGAGATTTGAATGCATTGAACAACGTCTCCACGCAATAGAGGCGACGCAGGTACGCGTGATAAAAGGTGAGCGAAGAACGTAGTAACCGAACGGACGGGGGTTTCAGGGCGAACGCGAAGTGGTGTCAGCGTTGCTGGAAAGCCCGAAGGCGGAGGACAATAGGGCCGCCGATGCTAGGATAGACAGCAACAATGCAGCTTTTTCTTTGCTTGATGCAACTCAAACTAAACTGCTAGGAGGAAATCTCGCGACCTAGGAAAACTTGCGGAGAGCGGCATCTGAGTGTAATGAACAAACTGTGCCGATACCAGTAAACGAAACAGAGGAAGTGCGGTCCCTGTTAAGATTTCAGCTAAGGCAATGTGAAATCAACAGGAGACAAAGAGGGTCTACTGCGGACTTAAATGAGCTCGTATCTTTACTAGAGAACCGGCTCAAAGTTAATGAAGCGAGGGAAGGAAACAATGAAGAAAACAAGCAGTACAATGAGGACAGAGACTCGGGCCATGAGGACGACTTGAATCTCAGGCGCGAAAGTGAAGTGGCGCATCACGAACGAAGTACGGGAATTTTCCGGGGCTTACCTTACAATACCCCCACCCAACAAACTATTTTGTACTAGGATGGGGTAACTCTTATAGTATTATCTCACCCAGTACAAAATCATATGACCACTAATAAGAATACGAGGGCAGAGGAACATTTGAATCATGATTTGTTCCTCTACAGTCATTCTACATTCATCCGTGTGTTTACTGCCATAAATTTACTTATTACATGTTTATTATAATCTGTCTACACTTTATGTTTGGGATATTTTTCCAAGACGTGACAATTGGAATATACAATATCAAGAGAAGTTATCTAACATTACAAAAAATTTTATCCTCTTTCAAAAGTAGCAGTTCCCATCTTTCTTTAGACTTAAGGCCCACACTCTCCGTCATTCAGCCATCCCTGAGACATAGGTTGAGGCAAGAAATATTAAAGTAAAGTATCCTAATCTTTGCAAAGTGGTCGTCCAATAAATTACATGTGCTTCATTTAGCCATTGATATGCAAAAACAAACAGTTACGTCAATTATTCAGGAGGTTACCAATTGGTCATTATATAAAATTCAATAAAACGTCCTACGTAATTTCACTTACTCATATCTATGCTCTTGGCTTACATGGCTTAGATTACAGAAGAAAACATCATTTCACAAACTGATTGTCCAAGACTAGTATTTTCATAACGTGTATACCTTTTAAACATTTCAAAAATCTTATGTTCTAAAGCGTTCTTTGGCAAACTGCATTTACATTTACTGTGACAACTAATATTTGTAATAAGAGTTCGGATCGACTACCAACTGTAACTAATGTGTTAGTTCTCAGTGTGTTAAATGTAATACATAAAAACATTAACAACCCATAGCGTCATTAACAAACAAATGAAAAAAATAATTTTACATAAATACATACACAAATAAAATTCTGGCTATAAAAAAATATATAAAAACCTTGAAGGACATGGCATCATTATCAAAGAGAAAGTCTAACAATATTTTATATGAATACATACACAAATATTGTGTTAAAATATGTACAAAATGTTTAGACAAATGATAGACATCGGACACTGTTAGTTTGTGGGGGTAGCTCTTCAGTGTTCACTACATTATGCACCTTCTTTTTTTTTTATCAAGAGTCACACACTGATTCGGATTTCACAACGCACTTTCGTCTTCATTTGTTTATGTTGACGGAAGCTACAATATTTTGTGAAGTTTAGGACACGAAGATTGTTCGAGGTCGGACATGTTGCCTTCGCAAGTCAGTCTTTGAACCCTCAGTCCATTGTTGATTCTGCCAATTTACCAGTCTCTCATAGAGTTGATGATGTGGAAGATTCCTTGGAATATAGAGCCAGGTAAGTGGGTGTATGTTTTGAAACAGTCAAGATTTTTGTCGAATTTGCTCACAGTATGGGGAAGGTACAGTCAGATAGGATCTTTAGGTCACCCAAAATTCTTCTGCATCGGCTAAGAGAAGTGTAATTGTATCTAGTCCTCAGTTCTTCGTGTTTCTTCTTCTATTATTTTTCTGGTCCTACTCTTCTGTTCTTCGTGTCGCTGCTTCCTCTTGATACATCTATTGTATTTTGGATAAGGGTACTGGTAATTGTGGACAGGTAGATTATATGTTTGGTGACACTATACATGGAACTTGAGTCGTGTGTGACTCAGATTCCTCAGAAGTCAATGCCAGGTGACTAACTGCTATAGATTATGCCTCTGTCTGGCCGAGTACCGCAGAAGAAAAACAAATATAGTTCACTGTTCTGTACAGCTCTTAGTAGTTCCACTGTAGGCTAACTGACTGTACTATGTGTGCAATTGGTTTATCTCGTCTCCATCATGTGGTACAACAGTGGAAACAAGTCATTAGTGGCCGTTTGAACACCTATCTTGCCCTGATCAAAAGGGCTGCTGTCGATGGTCGCTTGTTACCTGCTCTGTTATCGCCAGCCGAGGTCTTCAGGCAGCAGATAAATAGCCCATGTCTGCGAGCAGGCTTTGGTTTGCAGATGGCGTCCCGTTATCCTCCCATTCTGTCTACACTCCATGTTGTTGTTTCCAGTGTGTCTCGCAAAGTTTTATTTTTCATCCTGTGCTCACTAATGCCAACAATTAGTTTCCAATTTACAACAAATACTATACAATACACAACACAACATTATTGACATTTATCAAATATAAAATTTTAAGATGCACTCACTAGTTAGGTCATTTACCTTTACATTTATTATTGTTCTGTTTGTATTATTAGCCAAGACGCTCATGTATTTACTATTATTATTTCAATATTTTTTTTGTATGTACATAGTTCATGTTTCACGTACCTTTTTTTCTCATGGTTTTACTCACTCATACCTTCTCTTCGCTGTCCCCCTTTTTCAGATCTGCCGCTGGTACCTTTCTCTGGTGGTCTCTTCTTTTCATCTTAAAGAAGTTACATTTTATTTTATTAGTGGTACCTTGAAATATGAAGATTTAGTACATTATGTAAAATCACTGCTCATAAACACGACGTTCATGTCCTTATGTATTATCCTCTGTGTCCTGTGCTTTGAACGTACAGCTTCGTACTTTTCCTTTATTACATTTTACATGTTTATATCCCCTTATTATACTTCCATTTTATGTCCCTCTAAAACTCAAATAATATTTCGGTGAGCTCACACGGAATTCCGCAGAACTGGCCACCATGTACACAATTATTCCGTCACTTTGGACAGCAAAAATACAACTTCCCCATACAAATAGCCGTGCGCTTTCGCATAGACACGTGGAGCTGGCCACCTATTGTACTCCCGTTTTACTGAATGGAGACAAATCATACTTGGACGATACACCTGCGTGTCACCATAAACCCTATCAGCAAGTCACTCATTTATGATCCCATTAGTAAGTACGTAAAATGGACACTCATTTCTAAAATTTTAACTACTGACGTTGTCTCCTAATACATTCCACATGAACTGTTTTTTTTTCCATATTTACAACATTTTTGCAGCACCACACGTTTCTCAATTTCACATTATTCCTTCATGGACAGACAGCACACCTTAAACTCTAAACACCCACTGAAATTGTACACTCAGCTTGCTGTGCACATAGTTGTAGCCTACACAAAGAAACATACACTAATTTTCTTACCCACGACATCCTGCCCTTTAATGTACTGTAGTACCACTTTTAACATGATAATATTATAGAAAATTTGGTAAATCTACAGATCCCTTCAGTGTAATACTTAACTTAATTGCTAACTATATACAATACTCGTTTCTGAAGAAGAGAAATTTGTTAACATCGAGTATAGATTTAAATGTCAGGAAGTCATTTCTTAAAGTATTTGTATGGAGTGTAGTCATGTATGGAAGTGAAACGGGGGCGATAAATAGTTTAGACAAGAAGAGAATAGAAGCTTTCGAAATGTGGTGCTACAGAAGAATGCTGAAGATTAGATGGGTAGATCACATAACTAATGAGGAGGTACTGAATAGGATTGTGCAGAAGAGAAGTTTGTGGCACAACTTGAGTAGAAGAAGGGATCGGTTGGTAGGACATGTTCTGAGCATCAAGGGATCACCAATTTAGTAGTGGAGGGTAGCGTGGAGGGTAAAAATCATAGAGGGAGAGCAAGAGATGAATACACTAAGCAGATTTAGAAGGATGTAGGTTGCAGTTGTTACTGGGAGATGAATAAGCTTGCACTGGATAGAGTAGCATGGAGATCTGCATCAAACCAGTCTCAGGACTGAAGACCACAACAACAACAACAATCCTGTATAATATTGTTGTTCTCCATGTTGGACCTTTCATTGTTTAATCTTTTAAATGGGATTTTGTGACTGTTTATCAGTTCTACCAAACAGCCTTCTCAGTTAACTTTTTGTGTTTGGGTAGCATAACTGCTGCAGCAGCAAGTCCTCTGGTTGTTTCTCACACATACCCCATCAAATTAGTTGTTCCAGAAAGTTGCATAAAAACATCAGTTACTTTACAGCTCTACGAATCTTAATTGCTGTATTCAGTTGAGAAAACTAGTTAATTATAACAGACTTGGTGGACAGTGTGCTGCCATTCCTTTCCTTCTTGACTTACCCAAACACCTCTCTCAACCTTGATGAATGAGTTTAGTTCTGAAAGATAAGTAATGTGTATCCCACTTACATGTCTTCAGCCTGGAGTCTCCATTGTTTTATCCTTGTCTGTTGGTGTTAATGTTACACATTTCATCTAGTGAATCTAACTACTGTCCAGCATTTTGCCCTACAATTTATTATAATGGTCTTAATTGTTTGCAACATATGCATATTTCCAGTCAGTATTAGGCAAATTAGTCACCATCTGCTGTCACTGTATGGACTTGGATATTTTTGTGATATCAAATATTGCTCTCCTTAAGTAACTACACTCCTGGAAATTGAAATAAGAACACCGTGAATTCATTGTCCCAGGAAGGGGAAACTTTATTGACACATTCCTGGGGTCTGATACATCACATGATCACACTGACAGAACCACAGGCACATAGACACAGGCAACAGAGCATGCACAATGTCGGCACTAGTACAGTGTATATCCACCTTTCGCAGCAATGCAGGCTGCTATTCTCCCATGGAGACGATCGTAGAGATGCTGGATGTAGTCCTGTGGAACGGCTTGCCATGCCATTTCCACCTGGCGCCTCAGTTGGACCAGCGTTCCTGCTGGACGTGCAGACCGCGTGAGACGACGCTTCATCCAGTCCCAAACATGCTCAATGGGGGACAGATCCGGAGATCTTGCTGGCCAGGGTAGCTGACTTACATCTTCTAGAGCACGTTGCGTGGCACGGGATACATGTGGACGTGCATTGTCCTGTTGGAACAGCAAGTTCCCTTGCCGGTCTAGGAATGGTAGAACGATGGGTTCGATGACGGTTTGGATACCGTGCACTATTCAGTGTCCCCTCGACGATCACCAGAGGTGTACGGCCAGTGTAGGAGATCGCTCTCCACACCATGATGCCGGGTGTTGGCCCTGTGTGCCTCGGTCGTATGCAGTCCTGATTGTGGCGCTCACCTGCACGGCGCCAAACACGCATACGACCATCATTGGCACCAAGGCAGAAGCGACTCTCATCGCTGAAGACGACACGTCTCCATTCGTCCCTCCATTCACGCCTGTCGCGACACCACTGGAGGCGGGCTGCACGATGTCGGGGCGTGAGCGGAAGACGACCTAACGGTGTGCGGGACCGTAGCCCAGCTTCATGGAGACGGTTGCGAATGGTCCTCGCCGATACCCCAGGAGCAACAGTGTCCCTAATTTGCTGGGAAGTGGCGGTGCGGTCCCCTACGGCACTGCGTAGGATCCTACGGTCTTGGCGTGCATCCGTGCGTCGCTGCGGTCCGGTCCCAGGTCGACGGGCACGTGCACCTTCCGCCGACCACTGGCGACAACATCGATGTACTGTGGATACCTCACGCCCCACGTGTTGAGTAATTCGGCGGTACGTCCACCCGGCCTCCCGCATGCCCACTATACGCCCTCGCTCAAAGCCCGTCAACTGCACACACGGTTCACGTCCACGCTGTCGCGGCATGCTACCAGTGTTAAAGACTGCGATGGAGCTCCGTATGCCACGGCAAACTGGCTGACACTGACGGAGGCGGTGCACAAATGCTGCGCAGCTAGCGCCATTCGACGGCCAACACCGCGGTTCCTGGTGTGTCCGCTGTGCCGTGCGTGTGATCATTGCTTGTACAGCCCTCTCGCAGTGTCCGGAGCAAGTATGGTGGGTCTGACACACCGGTGTCAATGTGTTCTTTTTTCCATTTCCAGGAGTGTGTATGTCTGATTTGTCTGAGTCTAGTTTCTGATACAAACATTTGGTCATTAATTAATAGAATTGGGGAGAAGAGGAGTTTGTGGCACAACTTGACGAGAAGAAGGGACCGTTTGATAGGACATGTACTGAGGCATCAGGGGATCACAAATTTAGTATTGGAGGGCAGTGTGGAGGGTAAAAATCGTAGAGAGAGGCCAAGAGATGAATACACTAAGCAGATTCAGAAGGATGTAGGTTGCAGTAAGTACTGGGAGATGAAGAAGCTTGCACAGGATAGAGTAGCATGGATAGCTGCATCAAACCAGTTTCAGGACTGAAGACCACAACAACAACAACAACATATACAATACTGTACTTTTGCCATACGAGCTTTCTTCAATTCTCCCTACTTGTTCTATAAATGGCTTGAGGTAGATCACATGAAAGATTTTCCTGTTTTCACAGACTCAATTTTAACCACATTGGCCTGCGCTAGTCTTCTTGTACGTACAGGTCCGTTGTATCTCTTGAAGAACTTTTGACGCAGCTTCATTTGTTTTTTGGACAACCTATAAGAGTTATCTAAGACGTTTTGTCCAACTTCAAATTCCCTTATCTACGCCTTTTGGTCTGCGCTCACCTTACGCTTCCTTCCAGGTTCCCGAATATTGTGCAAAGCTCCTCCACTATGCCTTTTATGTTGTCGGCGCGTCCTTTGTGGAAAATCGATCAGTCCTTGAATTTTATCTGGAAGGGGCCCTGTTCTTCAGAACCATCACGGGTGTCAGCAGTGTAGTACTGTGGGAAGCTCGTTTATAACATCCTGAAAATCTGTAAGAAATACTTCCCAGCTAGCATGATTCCTTCCACAGTGTAATCTACATAAATTACCCAAATTTTTCATCGCTCTCTCTCTGCGGTGTTCGAATACGGATGAAACCTACTAAAAAATATGTGCTTTATCTTAGTGTTCTTTTCCATACTTCAACTTTTTATTGAGGTCTATTGAAATAATACAGACAAACGGTTCAAATGGCTCTGAGCACTATGGGACTTAACATGTGTCATCAGTCCCCAAGAACTAGAACGACTTAATCCTTACTAACCTAAGGACATCACACACATCCATGCCCGAGGCAGGATTCAAACCTGCGATCGTAGCGGTCGCGTGGTTACAGACTGAAGCCCCAAGAACC
Organism: Schistocerca gregaria; assembly: GCF_023897955.1. NCBI lineage: Eukaryota > Metazoa > Arthropoda > Insecta > Orthoptera > Acrididae > Schistocerca > Schistocerca gregaria. Next base: position 9,753,970 of record NC_064924.1, on the reverse strand, counting down.
GCTCGGCCACACCGGCCGGCGATAATACAGTCGACAGTTCCCACTTGTTTTAGGAAGTCTCTACTTACAGTTTCACCGGTCGCCCTTTTTAGTGGTCTTAACATCACAAATTTGGATGTCAGCTCCAATACTACCGATATATATTTATGGCCCCTCGGTGTCTTGGATAATGGTCCCATTAAATTCGTCGCCGCCGTAAGTCTTAGCTTCTCAGGCATAATTGGGTATAAATGAGCCTGGGTTCCTACAGTTAGGGATTTCGCTTTTTGGTAGTTTTTACAGATGGCTAGTACTTTCCGTATGCGTTTCTCCATGTTGTCATTTTCATACAATATTTTTGTGGACCGAAATGTGCATAACCTAGGTGTGTATACCGGGTCGACCGAAGCGTCCGATCCCACTCGTCGGCTTTGACCAGTGGCGTAAGGCTGCAGTGGTGTGTGACGTCACGACGGCGCGGAATTTAGTTTGTGAGTGTGGCGTGATTGTAGGTGTCGTTTTGATGTGATCGGTGGTGATCTCTGTTGGTGTGTGTGTGTTAAGTGATGTTTTTGGTTTAGTTTGCATGTGTAGTGTGTTTATAGGTGGCGTATTGTTGCGGTCGGTGGTTCCCTCTGGTGGTGTGTTGATGGGTAGTGTGTTGCGTGGCGTATGGGGTTCGTTTGCGTGGTAGCATTGCATGTGTGTGGTATCGGTAGCGACTGTGCTTTCAGCGGAATATTTGTCAGTGAGTTAACGATTTTGGTTTTGTTATGTCGACGTTATTGTAGTTTTTTCTGTTCGTCGTGTGTGAATTTTGGTAGATTGCGTTTTTTTTATGTCTTTGGTAGATATGGATATGACTGACAAAGTCAACTGTTCTCGGTTGTCGGCGATGATGGGGGACAGTGCGTTGTCTCTAATAAAATTTCTTCAACTATTCGGGTTTTTGGATGAAGTCGTGAAGTGTTGAGCGTGTCGTGAAGAAATGAGGCTTACTAAAGTTCCGGCGTCTCGGACCAGGGACGGCTGTATGTGGAGATGTAAGGATAACAGGCCAAGGGAAGTGTTCGATTCCAATTTGTGGGATCGGGAGCTGATGTTTAGCTTTATTGGTTAAGGGATGTGTTCGATTCCAATTTGTGGGATCGGGAGCTGCTGTTGAGCTATATAGGTCAACGGCAGTGTCCGATTCCAGAGGATATTGCGTTTTGTGGAATTTAGGGAGTTTCGTTTTGTCGGTTTCTTTCGTCGTTTTGTGTGGTTTGGCATGGTGGTGTGTGTCTAAATTTGTTTATATTTACTTTGTCCCCACCCAAAAACCCCCAATTTCCCACGCTTGTTCCGTTAGTTTCATTAGGTTTTTTGTGTTTGTTTTTCAATGTATTTTCGTGTTTGTGGCCAAGTTGACGTAATGACGTCATAGGCGCCATAATGGAGTCGTAGTGTATGGTCGTTTCCGCCATATTTGTGACGTCATGGGTCAAAGCAGACGGGTAGAATCGGACGCTTCTGTATATCCGTGTATACCATATAAGCTTCTTTATTAACTCATTTGCTATGCACACCACCAGCAGCGAATCATTAACGTTTGCCCTATAAAAATGAATCCCTTTTCCTATGAGGTTGTGCTGTCTTAAGCAGGCCTGCATCCGATCCTTCCGCTTTTCCTTTATTTTGACTAAATCTGGGTCATTCTCCTGCTCGTTCTTGATATTCCGCATCGTTCCAGTAACGAAGTTTTCAAATCCCACGCCTTTTAGGTAGAACAGCGAAAAGTTCTCTTGCCCTAATGCTTCAGCCGTCTCTTCTGTTATACCAATAGGTGAGCGCGACAGGGCGTCAGTGATGACGTTCGTAGGACGAGGTACACAGACCGCTGAAAACTGGTATTCCTGAAGCACAGATGCCTATCTCGCTAGTCTTCCATGCTCAAGTTTCGCGGTGAGGAGGAACTTTTTTGGTCCTATGATCCCTACAGACTTTTGTTTTTCTACGGAACAGGAAGTATCTGAACTTTTTAAATCCCCATACTATTGCAAGGGCTTCAAGTTCGGTAAGAGAGTAATTTCTTTCACTTTTGGATAGCACCCTGCTACCAAAGGCGATTGTCCTGTGCACTAATTTGCCATCTTGTTCAAACCCCTGAAACACCATGACTCCCAGACTGGTCTTCGCGCTGTCAGTGGCCATACAAAAATCCTGTGATAAGTCAGGATGTGATAAAATAGGAGCACTGGCGAGTGCCGCCTTCAAATTATTCAATTCTCGGTACGCACACTCAGCCCACACCCAGAGTGTCCCTTTTCCTGTCAATTGTCAGAGTCGGGTACTTGCTAATGCTTCCACGTAGATAAACTTCTTGTAGAAACGTATTATTCCTAGAAAACATCTCAGTTGTTTTCTGGTTGTAGGAGTGATAGACTTTGCAATTGCTGCCATCCTCTCTGGGTCGGGACCAATCCTCTTCTCCTGTTATCACGTGTCCCAGAAAGCTGACCCTACTGCTCCCAAAACAAAACTTCTAAATGCTTGCGGTCACATCATATCGTTTCAAACTGCTTAACACTTCCTTTAGGAGTTTGTTACGTCTCTCTCAGGTCATTTTGCTATAAGAATATCGACTACATAACAAGTGAGCTTCTCTTTTAACTTTTCACTCAATATTTTGCTAAAACCTCTGATAAATGGAGCTGAATATATATTCAATCCAAAAGCAAGCCTTTTCAATTGAAAACACCTTCCGAAGGTAATAAAGGCCGTGTATTTTCAGCATTCAGGATCGAACTCTATCTGCCAAAAGCTCGAGCGCAAATGAAGTGAGAAAACTCCGAAACCCCGGGAAATCGTTGAAGAAAGTCCTCAAGCGTTTCAGGGCGATCCGTCTCTGGCACAACAATAGTATTTATTTGCCGTGAATCTAACACCTGTTGAATTCCACCATCCTTTTTGTTTACTATGCGTAGTGGACTATTGTACTCAGATCCCGCGGCCTCAATTACACCTTCGTCCTCCATTCTTCGTAGTTCACTTAGAACCCTTTCCCTCCCGGTATGACCATGGGATGGCATAAGAGGGTACCCGAAATGATTTATGTTTCTTTACTTCAAATTTATATTGATACTCCATAATGAATCCGGTTTTTGGTACGAAGATCTTTATTTTTGAGTGCAAGCTCCAATCCTTTTGTATCCTTATTATCTATGTTATCCAGATACTCGAGTTTCGCATCAATCCTATTGTTAATTTCATTAATATGTTCACGTTCTCACTTGAACTCTGCTCTATTCTCATTATTTTTTTTTACACTGTTCCCTCTGAACTGCATGTTGGCCCGTGAATTGTAGTTTTAAACAGCTCGCCGGAATTTGAGCCTTTATTGCCTTCTCTTCAAATATGATTTTTATTTTATTCTCTTTCCTTAACTTTAGCTCCCCTCTTCCTAGATCGGTGATAGCTTTCTGCGTTGAAAGAAAATCTACACCAAGTATTACATCAGCTGTTAGTTTCGATATTGTGAACAGATTTGCAGTCATGTGGTATCCTTGGCAATCAAAGTCTAAAAGTGTTTGTTGCGATATTTCCATACCCTTTCCCACTAACGCATCTCCTGCCTTTGTTTTTTGTACTGTAAGCACTGGTGAATTAACTGAATCTTTGCATTTAGCAAACAGCCAATCTGAAATAGCTGAGAGTTCATTTCCACTATCTATTACATCAGTATCCATAATTCCTCCGATTTCTACTTTTACCACCGGATAGCTCTCCGGTCTGGGTAACGTTTCCTTTTCATCAAGTAATATCTCCCTCATGTCCTCCTATTCTATAATATTTATATTATTACTTATGAGACGGTTTACGGGCCCATATTCTCTGGTGCCCGTCGTCTAGCCTAGTCACAGTTCATTTTCTGTGTTCTTTTGGCGTACTCTCCCAGGGTTAAGAGGTCTAATTTCAATTGATTGTTCCCGATTCCTGTTGCTGTTCATTACACCCCATCCTTGATCAGACCGTTGACGAATGAGAAACTCTTCAACGGTCTGATCAAGGATGAGGTGGAATGAACAGCAACAGGAATCGGGAAAAATCGATTGAAATTAGACCACCTAACCTTGGGAGAGTGGCTCCCATCTCCGACCATTTTGTTGCTTATATTCTCTGCCATAGTTCCTCCATTGTCCATTATTCCCGCTACGATCTCTCTGGTCCATGTTTTGGTGACGTGGACGACTTACATTGTTCTGCCAAGTATGGCCTCTACTAGTCTTTCCCTTCTTTCACCTTGCACGTCTCTCTGGCTACGCTCTTCTCGCGCCTGCTGTTCGTTGAAAGCGAACTCTAACTCCCTCAGGATCTTGACTCCTTCTACACCACTTCCACATCGGCTGACGAGCGTTTGCTGGTAGGAAATTAGCAACTTCATGTAACAATCCTATGATCTCAGTCGGTGTGCATGGGTCGTACAAATACTAATTCTTCTTGCTCAAATTTACGAAAAACTTCACCGGACTATGGAACGCTGAACTCTCCAAGTCTCTACTCATCATTATTTTCTGTTTGATCCTGTCCTGTGTCTCCTTGGACGAGTATTTGTTTAAAAATGCGTTACGAAGCTCTTCGTATACCGTGCACGCTTTGGCAATTTTCCGTATGCATTCGGCAGTTGTTCTCTCGATATACACTCCTGGAAATTGAAATAAGAACACCGTGAATTCATTGTCCCAGGAAGAGGAAACTTTATTGACACATTCCTGGGGTCAGATACATCACATGATCACACTGACGGAACCACAGGCACATAGACACAGGCAACAGAGCACCCACAATGTCGGCACTAGTACAGTGATTATCCACCTTTCGCAGCAATGCAGGCTGCTATTCTCCCATGGAGACGATCGTAGAGATGCTGGATGTAGTCCTGTGGAACGGCTTGCCATGCCATTTCCACCTGGCGCCTCAGTTGGACCAGCGTTCGTGCTGGACGTGCAGACCGCGTCAGACGACGCTTCATACAGTCCCAAACATGCTCAATGGGGGACAGATCCGGAGATCTTGCTGGCCAGGGTAGTTGACTTACACCTTCTAGAGCACGTTGGGTGGCACGGGATACATGCGGACGTGCATTGTCCTGTTGGAACAGCAAGTTCCCTTTCCGGTCTAGGAATGGTAGAACGATGGGTTCGATGACGGTTTGGATGTACCGTGCACTATTCAGTGTCCCCTCGACGATCACCAGAGGTGTACGGCCAGTGTAGGAGATCGCTCCCCACACCATGATACCGGGTGTTGGCCCTGTGTGCCTCGGTCGTATGCAGTCCTGATTGTGGCGCTCACCTGCACGGCGCCAAACACGGATACGACCATCATTGGCACCAAGGCAGAAGCGACTCTCATCGCTGAAGACGACACGTCTCCATTCGTCCCTCCATTCACGCCTGTCGCGACACCACTGGAGGCGGGCTGCACGATGTTGGGGCGTGAGCGGAAGACGGCCTAACGGTGTGCGGGACCGTAGCCCAGCTTCATGGAGACGGTTGCGAATGGTCCTCGCCGATACCCCAGGAGCAACAGTGTCCCTAATTTGCTGGGAAGTGGCGGTGCGGTCCCCTACGGCACTGCGTAGGATCCTACGGTCTTGGCGTGCATCCGTGCGTCGCTGCGGTCCGGTCCCAGGTCGACGGGCACGTGCACCTTCCGCCGACCACTGGCGACAACATCGATGTACTGTGGAGACCTAACGCCCCACGTGTTGAGCAATTCGGCGGTACGTCCACCCGGCCTCCCGCATGCCCACTATACGCCCTCGCTCAAAGTCCGTCAACTGCACATACGGTTCACGTCCACGCTGTCGCGGCATGCTACCAGTGTTAAAGACTGCGATGTAGCTCGGTATGCCACGGCAAACTGGCTGACACTGACGGCGGCGGTGGACAAATGCTGCGCAGCTAGCGCCATTCGACGGCCAACACCGCGGTTCCTGGTGTGTCCGCTGTGCCGTGCGTGTGATCATTGCTTGTACAGCCCTCTCGCAGTGTCCGGAGCAAGTATGGTGGGTCTGACACACCGGTGTCAATGTGTTCTTTTTTCCATTTCCAGGAGTGTATGAAGATACGAAGTCCAGTGTGGCCAGTGTGGAGGTTCTGAGAGTCGGGGTGATGTGTGTAATGTTCTCACTTCCGCAGGCGCTAAATGTAACTGAATGAAGTGAGACAATGCTTTCCACTCGCGTCAGTGTTGTGCAGGATTTTAACGTGCATGCGATTGCTGACGGGCGCCTTTTGACGTGAGATTTTTTCCGCACTGAAGAGGTTCAAACGAAAACATTATATTTTCGGGTACCTTAACGATACAACTGTAAAAACAATTTGGAGAGGTGACCGCGCAGTACACATTTTCGCCATATCTGCTCGAGCGCTGTCAGTATCGCCCGCGAGAGACAGCTATGCGCAGGCCTGCTGTGGCCCGGACACTTCCTCCTGCTGTCGTATCGCGCGAGTGCTAATTTACGGTCGCGAACTGTCAGTGCCTTACAGTGTTTGCTCGTCGGGTATCGCACGTGTTAGCAAAGTGTACTGATAGCCTCACTGTATTTTTCCTCTAAAAAGAAGAAAATCCCCGATGATGACATTTTCTTGTCTTTGCGCACAAAATTTGTTGTTATGCACTGTCGTCCCGTAGGTGTCGATGTTTCGCTGTGAGCAGTGGCAAACGAGAGCTGCAACTATCGAAAAAGTGACAGCTTTTCTTTTCTTTAGAAAGAATGGCCTACATTTGGTTATATTAGTGCCATACAGGTTGTCTCCGAGCTGAGCATTTTGGAAATAATTTGTGTGCAGCGATTCGCTATTACTGGCTTCTCTTTTCTACAAAGATCGTGCTAGAATATTTAATTTCACTTGCGATAATATCAAATAGGCTTCAAATCTAGTATACAATCCAAACAAAGAAAATAAATAAATAATTAAAATGTCATGCCACGAAGGAATTAAGTCCGAGTGCGACTGCAATCGGTACATCTGACGTACATGTAGAGGCAAACTAATGATTACAATTTCAGAAAAATAGGATGATTTACTCAAGAGAAAGAGCTTCACAAACTGAGCAAGTCAGTAACTCGTAGGTGCACCTCTGGTCGTTATGCCTGCCACTGGCTGACAGAGTGGTTGATGTCCCTCAGAGGGACACCGTGACAAAGTTTGTCCCGAGCTGGCTGGAGGGCCCAGCCGGTGATGCTCCGAATGTTCTTAACTGGGAGCGGATCCGGCGACATTGCCTCCCGGCACAGGGTTTGCAGGCACGAAGACAAGCAGTGGAAACCCTCGCCCTCCGCCAGCTGGCTTTGTCTTTCAGAAATGTAAGCCCAGAATGGCTTGCCATAAAGGTCGATAGAACTGGGCACAGAATATCGTCGACGATCCGCTGCACCGTGAGGGTACCAGGGATGACAACCAAAGGGGTCGTCCTATGCAATGAAATGGCATCTCAGACCATCACTATCGTTGTCGGGCTGTATGGTGAGCCACACCCAGTTCGATATTGCGCCGCGGCCCTGGGCGACACGGTTTGTAGGGCAACCAAGTCTCAGTTAGAACTGGGATTTGTCACAGAAGACAATTCTAGTGCATTCAGTCAGATTCCAGGTCGAATACGTGTCTGAAGAAGCCCCTGCCAGCGGTAGCAAACCAACCTTACTGTCGCTGAGCACACGGGCTGACAACCAGTAGTCTTTGCCTAGTAGGACCCCTTTGACTTTCATCGGTGCCGCCCTCACAGCGCAGCAATATTCCTGGGACTACATTTCAGCAAGATAATACCCTCTCGAACACGGCGAGAGTTTCTGTTGCTCGTTTTAGTGCTTGCCAAACCGTACTTTGGCGAGCAAGGTCGCCAGATCTCCCTCAGTTGAACGTTTGGCACGCCCCTCGAACCGGCTCGGGACTTTGACTGCCTCACGTCGCAGCTGCACAGACATCCCTCAGGATGACATCCAAAAACTCTGTCAATCAGTGCCAAGCCGAATAACTGCTCGTAGAAGGATGAAAGCTGGACCAACGCGTTACTGACTTGCTCAATTTGTGAAGCTTTTTCTGTTGAATAAATCATCATATTTTATGGAAATTATAATCATTTGTTTGTCTATTGTGTCAATAACTGTCAGCACATGATATTTTACGTAACATACCAAAAGAAATCTCTAAAATGGTGGTAAAGCATGTAACAGTACACCAAGATGCTACTCCAGGCGTGTATAAAATGAATGTGCGCAACGGAAATAACTGAACGTGGAAATGAAGATTTGGCCCTGTCTGACTACCTCCTGAAGCAGATCTTAGGATCTCTTAATGGTAATACCTCCTCCTTCTTGTTCCTTAACATATAAATCGCAACATAAACGTAAATGAATGATTAAAGGATCTAGTAACTGTAAAATTATAAATGCTGTTTCTCCTTGTCCATTTATTGTATATTAAAACTCCTTTATCTATTACAAATGTTGATATATCAATGTCCAGTGGACATAAAGAGACATAAATGAATTTCCTAGCTAATACGATTGATCAGTTGCCCAAATCGGCCCGTTTTATGGCTACGCGATGTAATATAAATAACGCGAGATGACTGACACCATCTACTTACCGAACACTAGAAGACACAACTTTCAAAGATGACCTACAGTGGTCTGCAACCTCAGTTGACATAAAACTTACGTGATCACAGCTGTTTAGCCTTATAGCCATTAGCAATATCACTGCGTCGGATGAGTCAGAGTGATGGTTCACCTACACGTCTGCGACGATGGAAGAACTACAGCCACAAAATAAACTCTTTCAAGCACTAGGAGGTCCTCTGTTTTCTACAGACAAGAAACGCGAATTCCCAGCCACAAGGACGGAATTCAGATAACGTCTCTTCATGAGTATGGACAGAAGAAATGCTCTCAATCACTGAACACTGTGGACTCAACGATGAATCCCAACTCAGAGCCGTAGACTAAAACGTATAAATTCGCAACAGTACAGTGCCTAATCGTTATAACTATAAAAATCTCATGAGAGCAAAGATATCCATCTGTAACAACAAAAGCTGATACTGAGCGACCATCAAACCTTGGAGCTCAAAACGGAAGACGTCTTCTCTCCACCGCTGGCTTCCCAGAAAATCTCGGCTCCCCTCCCTCGTAACTCAGAAGGCGAATCATATTCTCTAAACCACGGAATATCCTCCCTGTCAACAGATTCCTCCGAATGGCGACCAACCATATTTTAGTCTTTTGTCGTCCAGAGCGGAAAGTCTGCGAGGAAATACCTATATTCATGCAATGGTACGCTTCTCAGAATAAAAATCCTCGGAAACAACCCAGCCTGCGATTTCCGAGGTAACGCTTCCTCGTTCCTCTCTGCTGCATCCAAGATTTTCAGAGTTCCCGAAGTATTATAAGGTTATTCTTCCCGCTCCACTACAATACCGGCCAGACCGTCTGTCTTGTTACTTCCTGTGTGAGCTTTTCCACCCAGGGTTTTAGTTATAGCTTTCCAACCTCTGCTAGTATAAACAATAATTCATTACGCTGTTTTTATAATAAAGACACTCTGTCAACTTTCATGAAATAATTAACGATTATTATTTACGAACCGGCTATTGTGGCCGAGCGGTTCTAGGCGCTTCAATCCGGAACCGCGTGGCTGCTACAGTCGCAGGTTCGAATCCTGCCTTAGGCATGGATGTGTGTGATGACGTTAAGTTAGTTAGCTCTAAATAGTTCTAAGTCTAGGGGACTGATGACCTCAGAAGTTAAGTCCCATAGTGCTCAGAGCCATTTGAACTATTTTTTGAGAGGTAGTCATGAAATTTAATCGTCACCTCAATCAGAGTTGAGTTACAGCCACGAAAGCTGATGGCACTGTCAGCGCTGCCCTGCTTGACGTTTACGCCCACTGACGAATGACTTGGTGGTCACTGCGGTTGCAGCTGTCTGCGTTGTTGTTGTTTGGGAAACGGCCTACCTTGGCATTCATCTCGCCCTCATTCTGCAATTGCAATTCGTTCATTCGACGATAGAGGTAGAAGTTGTTTGGTGCCACGTCAGGAGGATACAGGGTGTGAGATAAAAATTTATAGTCAGAAAAAGGCATTATGTTGACTGTGGTGTGTACATAATGAGTTATGGAGCTTTCTGTGTTTAGGGGCAGGAAACGTCCCCTCTGGCAGTTTCCCGCAATGATTCATCTCGATGGCCTCCCGTAAGCCTTCTGGGAGACTTTGGTAGGGGAGAGCATTGTACCTGGAGGACAGCGAACCTAGAGGCCTTGGCGCTCTAGACAATAGGAGCCGACGACACCACACTAACACGTGCACTGACCAGCAGCCACAACATTATGACCACCTACCTAATAGCCAGTACGTCCATCTTCGTGTCGGGTAACAGTGGCGACGCATCTAGGCGTCGGCAGGTTGCTGGAGGAAGTTGACCCCACATCTGCTCACATGTCACCTAATTCCCATGTTGCGGGAAGGGGCAATGGACTCCGACGTTACGTTCAATTACGTGCCAGATGTGTTCGATCGGTTTCGGAATCAGCATAGTGTTCCTTGAACCACTCCAGCAAACTCCTGGACTTGTCATATGGCACGTTATCCTTTTCACAAATGCCACTGCCACTGGGAAACATGATCCTCACGAAGGGGTGTACCTGATCTGCGACCAGTATACGATACTCCTTGGCCATCATAATGCCTCGCACGAGCTCCATTGGATTCCCACGTGAATGTTCCCCAAAGCATAACGAAGCCACCACTAGCTTGCCTGTCTCGCAGTAGAGGGGTCAAGGAGCAGATCTCCTGAAAGATTCGCGTCGTCCCATTGATGTGATGAAGAAGGTATCGGGCTCCATCAGGCCATGTGACACTCTGCCACTGTGCGAACGTCCAGTACCGATGGTCACATTCCCATTTCAGTCGTATTTGCTCATGTCATAATTTTAACATTCTCACATGCAAGGGTCGTCTTGAGGAGGCCCATCATTAGAAGTGTTCAGGGCATTATGTGCACTGAAACCCTTGTACTCTACCCCGCATTAAAGTCAGTCTGATGTGAGTCCCCCTCCCCTCCCCACAGTTCGCTGCCCATCCTGCTTTACCAATCTGCTCAGCCTAGGACGCATTACATCGGTAGTGAGGGGTGGTTGCCCAGACCCACGACGTCTGGAGATGATTTCACCGTGTGTTCGAGACTCTCACCACAGCACTCCTCCAACGCCCGATAAGTCGTGCAGTTTCAAAATGCTCATTCCGAGCCTCCAGGCCATCATAATCTCTTCTCGGTCAAACTCGGACAGATCGCGTGTCTTCCCCATTCTACAAGTGGTCATCACGTTTTCTGATACTGTATGAACTGTACAGGTGTCAGAATAGCTGCTATCACTGGGACGGGTTTATATCTATGGAAGGTCGGATGTCATACTGTTCTGACTGATCAGCGTACATTGTGCAGGTTGCAGCAATCTCATCTCACAGATTTCAGATGACGCGAGACTTCGCAACCATGGAACTCAGTGGGCAGGCCAGCAGAGGGCGCCAGCAGCGCCTGACCAGACAGCAGGTGGCGTACACAGCGACGATACACATTATTGACATACTACACTTCTTCGTGCATCCAGCGTGTTTTGTGCCAACAATAGTTCCACGAATATCCTTCAGTGAGGTGGCTGTATAGGCTGGCAAATGAGCACCAGACAGCAGTTCCGTCACTACCGACAACTGGAAGACCTACTCTGCACCGAGGACTCAACAGCCGCCCTGGGCAGCACACTGCCTCTGTGGCCCAGGCACTCCGAGAGTTCGGCGGGACTCGGAACGATATGAAAGTGTGAGACTAAGTTTTCTATCCTTGTCGAACCTGTAAGCTCTCTTTACGCTTGGACTCTTGAGACTTCAACAAGCGAAGTACTTACGTAATATTTCGTCAAGTGCTTGTTATTCTCTAAAGAGGTCTGCAGAATTGCGCACTAAAACCGAGCCAAGGGACGTTTATGCCTGTACAGTTCTGAACATTATTTGGTTGCTTTAAGTGATGACTATTCACTTAATTACTTATTTTGTGAATTTGTAAGTTTAAACTAATTTCATTGGTGAAGAACTTCATTTATTTTGTTTTTGGAGACTTTTTTCAGACTCTCAGGACTTTGAGAAGTGTTGGAACTGTGTATGTCAGTAAATTTGTGCAGTTGTGGTAACTTGCACCATTTTCTGGATGTCTTCCCAGAATGGGACACATCACCTGCCGCCAGTGTATCTCTCGTCTTCCGTTTCGTGTCGACTAAAGACTTATTTTGAAAGATTCGTTGCCTCTGTCTGTCGTGCACAGTGTAAGCTGGCAACGACCTTTTGCGCAGGGAGTCCTGGCGGCAGGACGGAGGCGGAAGGCTGTTGGAGAGTGTGCCTCAATGGGATGGGCTGTGGGCTACCTCAAGTTCTTCTACTGGATTTTAGTTTCTTGAAGGGAATTCTTTGACGATTGTCTTGAGTTGCTTTAGACTTGTGTTCAAATGTTGATGCTGTTTTATATGTTTGGAAGGATCAACTGGGCACTTAATGAATTCATTTGGGTTGCTGCAGTTATGATTAAACTTTCATGTACTTTAAGTGCTGTACAGAGCAGTTGGGTAACGACTGTGTTCATTAGCTTTGTACAAATTTATTATTTAAATTTACCAGTGGCTTTAGGGCAGCTGTCGAATTCATTTGAGAACTGTAGTTGTTGATTGCTTCACGCATTAACCAAGCATCTGTCGGCATGGTTTATGTTACTACAGATTTTGCTTCTTATATATGAATGCGGATTTAATTACTGGACAGCTGGAGCTAGCATCCTATGAGTTGATCAGAGAAGTAGCGGGCTGGCGTTGGTGCTCCTCAAAGCAGTCGTGAATCGCGGATATTCATCATTTCTGTTAAGGCCACAGCAGTAGCATTGGACATCATGGAGATTATCCATCACCAATTACGAAGTTGTCTGTTGTTAGTAGATTGAAATCCATTTGCATCGGAAAGTGTTGATGATGACAGTTTTAGAACGCTATGAAACAGCTTCGCGTACCTGTAATTAGTCTATGCCCTAGTAGCCCAAGTGTGATGTCTGTTCTGGCAACTCATTTGGTTGTTGAAGTAATGGGTACTAAGCTATTTTAATTGGGGTAATTCTGCAGGCCTCCACTTAAGAACTGCTCGTGGAGTGGAGCTCGCATTACAAGTAGTAACACAACACGCTTATTGGGTTACATGGTAATGCCTACCGCTACGGTCAAAGTCAGTAGGGTTACTGGTGTAGCTGATTTGATTTCATAGCCATTTAAACTCGCAAGAGCGAATCAAGATTGATTCGAGGCAGTTATTATCTCCATAAGGAGGAACTGACATATGAAATTATGATCTGAGTGGTTACAGCCCAGGATACTGTCACTAGAAATGTTGGAGCAAGTGGAAGTCCAGTCCAAACCACCTGGTAGTGTTTCCCAAGGAGGAACAACAGATGGAATCTGCAATTCCAGTCATCAAGAAGGCATTGGAAGAGCTTGATATTAATCGTGATCTATTGATTAATATTGTTCCATGCACAGGTCCAGTTCAGAAGCTGGGTACAAAGCTGGAAAATTGTAGGAACAGTGTGGTGTCACCGCCAGACACCACACTTGCTAGGTGGTAGCCTTTAAATCGGTCGCGGTCCCGTAGTATACGTCGGACCCGCGTGTCGCCATTATCAATGATTGAGCGCCGCCACACGACAGGTCTAGAGAGACTTCCTAGCACTCGCCACAGTTGTAGAGCCGACTTTGCTAGCGATGGTTCACTGACAAATTACGCTCTCATTTTCCGAGACGATAGTTAGCATAGCCTTCAGCTACGTTATTTGCTACGACCTAGCAAGGCGCCAGTATCCGTACTATTGATATTGTGAATCATGTACCATAAAGAGCGATGTTCTCCATGAATGGATTGAAGTTAAGTATTCCACCAGCTACGTCCGTTTTTCTCAGTTCTAATTCCCTTGTCATGTTCCAGACCTCAGGCCAGCCTGCCTGAGCTAAAACGCGTGCATTTCGGCCTCCTTTAGGAACACGGTTGGCTCTCCTGCCAACCACAACATTGGCGACGAGAGTGAAGGTGTTCTAATCTTAACTGCCCTGATTTACTTGTGTAATGGCTTCGTCACAATCTCCAGATGTACTGTCCGAATTTTATCGCTTACAGAATCAGCAGACGCAGGCCTTACTGGATGCCCTTGGACAGCTCGTCCAGGGTCAACGTGCAATGCAAACGATGCGGCAGCAGCTGCTTCACCGCTAACGCAGCCACAACACGCTGTTGCACCAACTTTTCGACATTTTGATGCTGCGCTGGAAAGCTGGACGGAGTGGTCACGCCAATTCGGATTCCATCTCGCCGCCTACAGAATTCAAGGTAACGAGCGGCAGCCTTTTCTCCTTTCTTCCGTAGGAGTGACCACGTACCGTGTGATAGTCAAATTATTTCCCCGACGCGACGTAGCAACTCTGTCCTACGAAGAAATTTTGTCTGCATTTGATGCATATTTCAAAGAATCAGTCAATGTAGTTGCCAAACGGTATACCTTCTTTCGTACAAAACGTACGGAAGGTCAGACTAATCGGGAGTGGGTTGCAACCTTGCAAGGCCTTACCAGGGATTGTGCTTTTGAGTGTCAATGTGGACTCCCTTATTCAGATACTATGGTACGTGATGCAATTGCACAGAACGTTTCTGATGTTCGTATAAGGGAACAAATTTGAAACTAGCAAATCCCTCCCTTCAACAAGTGATGGACATATGCCGGCCGTGGTGGTCTCGCGGTTCTAGGCGCGCAGTCCGGAACCGTGCGACTGCTACGGTAGCAGGGACGAATCCTGTCTCGGGCATGGATGTGTGTGATGTCCTTAGGTTAGTTAGGTTTAAGTAGTTCTAAGTTCTACGGGACTAATGACCACAGCAGTTGAGTCCCATAGTGCTCAGAGCCATTTGAACCATTTTTTTGATGGACATATTGGATCGGCAGGACACACTTGACTTTGCTCAGGAATCATTTGAATCTTCGCCAGCAGTGTGTCAGGTTAAACGGCCCGCCGGGCGGGCTTCACGGAGCAGTAAACAGCCCTCGCGCCCGGCCGCGCCGCTGCCGCCAGGCTCTCAGCCACGTGTGCCGCGGCGGCAAGCAAATGCAATGATCAAATCATGCCCGCGGTGTGCTACTAAACATTCGCGTGACAATTGCCCGTCACGCCAAGCTATTTGCTTTTATTGTAATAAAAAAGGACATGTCCAGAGTGTTTGCCAGAAAAAGCTTCGATCGGAAGCTCAAAACCGTTCCAGGCCCTTTGCTTAGCGCCGGAATCGGAATCGCACCATGGATACTCAGGCTCGCGAATCTTCGCCCATGGAAATTCATGTAGTTCATTCTACTCCGCCCAGTCCACTCTATCTAACAGTGACTGTGTTCGTCCCAAAAATAGTGTGCGTCGACATCGCCGTTACTCCCGTCAAGTCGCAAGTGATTCTGTACCCGTGTCAGTTCACGTTGCACGAGACAGTCGCTCTTTTCGTCAGCAGGACAATAAACTTTTTGTTGACTTGGACATTAACGGCAAAATGATACCATTCCAGCTCGATACAGGAGCTGCAGTTTCACTGATCAATCAAGACACTAACAAACTGCTGGGCACACCTCCGTTGCACGCCGCAAATGTTAAATTAAGTTGTTATTCAGGTGAACAGATCCCTGTGTTAGGACAGTGCAGCCTTCTTGCAACATACAAAGGACAAACAAAACTTGTGTCATTTTACGTACTTCGTTCTTTTCTGCAGTGAACTTGTTTGGTTTCGATTTATTTCAGTTGTTTAACTTGTCTATAGTAAATCAGGTCCTATCAGTGAACCAGACTGTGCCTTAAGACAGTGTTTCTCGTCTATGTGAAGAATTTGGAGACATTTTTGCACCGGTCGTCGGTTGAGCTAAGAACTATAAAGCACATTTGGAACTGAAAGTAAACGCGCAACCGAAATTTTTCAGAGCGCGTAATGTTCCCCACGCATTGCGTAATGAGGTCGCAAAAACATTACACGATTTGGAATCACAAGGTGTAATTGAACGTGTGCAGGCTTCTCTCTGGGCATCACCCTTAGTAATTTTGCCAAAACCTTCCGGCAAATGGAGACTTTGAGTGGACTTCAAGGCAACAGTGAATCCACAACTAGTGATTGCAACTTTTCCTTTACCCCGCCCGTTTGATCTTTTTGACAAACTGTGCCCGGGTAAATATTTTTCGAAGTTGGACCTAGCAGATGTGTACTTGCAAATACCGGTGGACGAAGAATCCCAGCGCGTTTTGGTGGTTAACACGCATCTTGGTTTGTATCGATTCAAAAGACTGCCATTCGGGTGTGCATCCGCCCCTGCATTGTTTCAGCAATATCTACAAACTGTTTGTGCGTCGGTCCCTACTGCAGCTAATTATCTGGACGATATTGTGATCTCCGGAAAGACGGAAGAAGAACATTTGGCCAATCTCCGAACATTATTTCAGGTCTTGAGACACAATGGTCTTCGCTTGCGGAAGGAAAATTTGTGTTTTTTGCTCGGGACTTGCCATACCTGGGACATGTAATCAATGCCCAAGGGATACATCCCAGTCCAACACACCTCCGTGCGATACGAGACTTGCCTTCGCCGAAGAATTTGAAGCAGCTAGAGAGTGTGCTGGGAAAAATCAACTATTACCATAAACATATTTCGCATGCCTCTTCCATTTCAGCTCCGCTTCATCGCTTACGCCGTAAGGGTGTTCCGTTCGTCTGGACGACGGAATGCGAATGCGCCTTTCGCCAGTTGAAATCGGCGTTGCTTTCCAATACTTGCCTTACGCCATTCGATCCCCAGAAGCCCCTCTTGTTGATGTGGATGCATCGGATTTCGGGATCGGTGCTGTGCTTGCGCACAAAGATGGATCGCACCATCGCCCTATTGCTTTTGCGTCCAATTTGCTCTCGTCTGCTCAAAGAAATTATTCACAGATCGAGAAAGAAGCATTGGCTCTCCTATTTGGTGTTACAAAGTTTCATGATTTCTTGTATGGTCGTCACTTTACCGTAATCACAGACCACAAACCTTTGACATCGCTTTTTCATCCGACCAAGCCTGTACCGCAACGTACAGCGCAGAAATTCATTCGGTGGTCTATTTTCCTCTCGCAGTACCGCTACGATATCTTGTATCGGTCCACTGCTAAGCACGGAAACGCCGATGCGTTGTCCCGCTTGCCTGTTGCTGAGGGTAGGGCATTCGGTTCCTCCAAACTTGCTTGCATGTTCATTGATGCGGAAACCGATGACGTGGTCGAATCGTTTCCAATTGATTTTCGTCGTGTAGCTACAGCCACAGCTGCTGACCCTGTCCTTGCTACCGTTCTGCGTTTTGTTGCTACGCAATGGCCCTTGTCAAAGTCACGGATCGGGGACCCGTTGGTTCGCCGATTTTTTGCTCACAAGGGGAGACTTTTTGTACGACGTGGTGTTTTGGTGTTGCGTTCTGATAATGATCATTCCAGGATCATGGTACCACGTTCGTTACAGTCCTCTGTCTTACAGCTTCTCTACAAAGGACATTGGGGTATAGTGAGAACGAAACAACTTGCTCGTCAGCACTGTACTTGGTTCGGAATCGATGCCGCGATTACGAATATGTGCTCTTCTTGCATGGTGTGTGCCGAACAACAATCAGCAACACCGCGGAAATTCTTTCCATGCCAAAAGCCACTTCTCCTTGGCAACGCTTACATATCGATTTTGCTGGTCCATTCTGGAATGCTCGATGGTTGGTTGTGGTAGATTAATTCAGTAATTTTCCTTTTGTTGTCCGAATGTCTTCCACGACCTCATCTGCCGCCATCCAAGTGTTATCCGCTATCTTTTGCACTGAAGGTCTTCCACAGACTATTGTTTCCGACAATGGCCCACAATTCATGTCCGCAGAATTTCAGTCATTCTGCAAGGCCAATGGTATTCAACATTTGACGTCCGCGCCGTTTTCGCCACAGTCGAACGGTGCCGATGAACGATTGGTCAGGACTTTCAAGTCACAGATGTTGAAGTAGAAAGACTCTCATTCTCGGGAGGACGCGTTGTTGCTCTTTTTGTCCTCGTATCGCTCTCAGCCCGGAGATGGTCGCTCGCCGGGCTGAGTTGTTCCACGGTCGCCCTCATCGAACCTTGATGTCTTTGCTACATCCGCCGCATCAGGTTCCTGTGCAGCGGCAGACACCTGCTTTTGCTCCAGGCGACGTTGTCTACTATCGCCACTACCGAGGTTCAAAGCGTTGGCTCGAAGGGCGCATTCTTCGCTGCCTCGGACGCGCTATGTATCTGGTTTTGGGGGCCTCTGGTGAGGTGCGTCGGCATCTCAATCAGCTGCGCCTTTCTAGTCGCACGGGATCTGCCGCTCGCCGTCTGCTTTCAGCGACGGTGCCGTCCGGTCAGCGCCCCGGGGACCCATCTACTGGCTCGCCTCAGCCCCATGTGTTACCGACACTGCCTTCCATTTTGCCCCATGGCGACGCGCCGCCGCCACCGCCGCCGCCTGTTCTCCCGCCGGCGACGTCCGCAGTGGACGCGTCGCTGCAACCGCCGAGCGCCTCCCTGGGTCACGCGCCGCCTATCACTTCCCGTGACCAGTTGTCCTCCGTCATGGAACTCTTGCCCGCTCCGGACCATATGTTGTCTTCGCCCGTCGGGTGTCCCGGCCCGATGGAGGTCGACCCTTCGGCCCCTACTGTCTCTCTAAGGGCGCATACACCGTATGTTGGTGTGCACCCTGAAGCAGGTTCTCAGGCGTTTCCTAGCTCCCCGCGGTCCGAATAGCAGGGTGCGGGTGGCACATCCTCGCCTGTTATTAGGCTCCACACCTCGTCGCATACGTCAACATGCGGTCCTCCCCACGGCGGGTGAAGCCTTATTCCTCAACCGTACGCCGATTTGCGGGGGAGGAATGTGGTGTCATCGCCAGACACCACACTTGCTAGGTGGTAGCCTTTAAATCGGCCGCGGCCCCGTAGTATACGTCGGACCCGCGTGTCGCCACTATCAATGATTGCAGACTGAGCGCCGCCACACGACAGGTCTAGAGAGACTTCCTAGCACTCGCCCCAGTTGTACAGCCGACTTTGCTAGCTATGGTTCAGTGACAAATTACGCTCTCATTTGCCGAGACGACAGTTTAGCATAGCCTTCAGCTACTTCATTTGCTACGACCTAGCAAGGCGCCAGTATCCGTACTATTGATATTGTGAATCATGTACCATAAAGAGCGATGTTCTCCATGAATGGATTAAAGTTAAGTATTCCACCAGCTACGTCCGTTTTTCTCAATTCTAATTCCCTTGTCATGTTCCAGACCTCAGGCCAGCCTGCGTGAGCTAAAACGCGTGCATTTCGGCCTCCTTTAGGAAAACGGTTGGCTCTCCTGCCAACCACATTACACAGAATTAAGAATTTGTTACTGATCACCAAAATTACTTCTGATAGATCACTGTTGGTGGACCTGCATGATACGTGTCTCCACTACCACCTGTTTTGAGGTAGTTTTGGATTGGGCTTGAGAGAAGAGGAGGTGTTGGTAGCTAAAACAATATGGAATACTGGGTTTACTCATTTCAGTAAGTTGTTGAATCTGCTTCAAGGCTTTTTGTAGGAGGTGGGACATTTTCAGTAAGTTCCTTTCTGCAGGCAGTTAAGCTTTGTTATTTTTTAGATAGATTGGAAAGGTGGAGCCTTAAACGTTAGACAGGAGGAGCTGTTATAAATACTAGCGATGAAGGTTGATGAGGCTTGTTGGAGAAGGTGCAAAATGCACGGGAGGGTGAATCCTTGCACGAAATCCATGACAGGATATGCAGTGGATCTTACCAAATGGTTAAATGGCTCTGAGCACTATGGGACTTAACTGTTGTGGTCATCAGTCCCCTAGAACTTAGAACTACTTAAACCTAACTAACCTAAGGACATCACACACATCCATACTCAAGGCAGGATTCGAACCTGCGACTGTAGCGGTCACGGGGTTCCAGACTGTAGCGCCAACAACCGCACGGTCACTCCGTTCGGCTGGATCTTACCGCATAAGGTGATGCAAGGGCTCATTCATTTGCATGATAGATGTGAGCGAGGTCTTCAGGAGCTGTTCACCTCCTAGACAGAGGTTAGCAGAGAAGTAGAGTTTTGCGCCTAGGATTTAGTCAGTTGGAAGTTGTTTCACATATTTTTGAAGGTATGTGGCTGGAGGACTGATGGAGAGTGATGTCTTGTGGAAACCCTAACAGTGGGATGATGATGACACTGGCACACATTGGATATCGAATTAGTATGCAAATTAATTAAATTAATCAATTAATTATCCTCCAGACCCCCAAACCCACATATAACATAATAGGTTTTACTGAACCACCACATAGTTCCCTGCCCCCTCCCCTTCCCCATGTCTCCCACCCATGTGAATTTTCACAGTAAAATCGAGTTTAGCTGTAAAATTCAATTGTAAGCTCAGAGATTGTGATATTACCAGAAACTGTCGGTGGAGATTGTTGATGGAAATTTTTTACAAACTGGATAGTTGGTAGAAATAGAAAAAATATGGAGGACGGGAAATCAGGGAATTGTGCACTGCAGAGTGCATAATTTTCATTTCATAGGATGTGCATACTCTTGTTTAACTTCAGATTGCATTATATTCTGTGGTGACACCACCATTAAGATCCTCCACAGTGTGGCAAAGGGTGCTACACATGGCACTTATAATCCTGTATTTAACGCGCTGCACACCATGCCACACCCAGGCTGGACCGGAGCTGTTTTGCACGATGTTTAGGGCTCATGGGTCGCTACTCCCTCTTCCTCCCCGTCCCTCCATTACCAGCCCTATTGGTGAGAATTTCGAATTTTGGCAGGAAATTCAAGAAATGGTAGAATTTCGAAAAGGGCAGGAATTTCCTTGCTGCAAGGCTGTGCTGGTGTCCCACTACCAGACCCCACCTCCAGAAATTTGAGGGAAATTAAAATTTTGGTATGATCTTTTGTGTCTGGTCACATGACCATAACCTGAGCTTGATATTTTTTTCTCTGTTCACATGACCAGAGCTGAGCTGTCGTTGTGGAATCATTGCGATGTGTTTGATCAATGAAATGAATGTGAATGATAGAGTGGCTTTCAATAGCTGGATTATATGTACACATTTGAGGAGGGACAGTAGCCACAGTTCACTACATGGTGGATGGAAGACTATCATAGTGTAAGAGTGTAGGAGAAAGAAGCAGAGAAGAATTCGGTTCAGCCAATTGTGGTAATGCTGAGGTATGGAGCCAAGATGCATGTTGCAACTGATACAAGCCATGCACACACACCAACTGCTGAGATATTCCACATGAAGCATTTACTCTTCCAAAATGAAAGAGGCGGGCAGTTGATGGTAATTTGCTTCACTGTAAACATTTTCGTGTATGTAATTCACACCACTGAAGGGCTACTCATCCCCATCCACTTCCCCCTCAACCAACCCATCCTCTCATCCCATCATCACTTGCGTGCCATCCTTGGTGCTGTGCATAATGTGTTCTATCAAGGAGCTACCGGTCTCTGACTGGAAGGAGATTAACAGGGATGCTGCCTGTAAACGTACAGCTGTAGACTGCACCCATAGCCTCCTATGTGTGAAATGGAAAGGATTTATATTGCTTGAAGAAGAAGAAGAAGAATACTGTCCAGCGGATAACGGCTATGCAGTTGAGTGGTATCAAGATACATTCTGCAAGTTGTGCAAACAGGTACTGTTGTTATAACTACTTGCCATTTTAGAAATTCACAGTCAGTTTTTCACCTCACAAGAGACATATGCCTCCAATCCAGTGGATCAAACAACTAGTCTAGTTCACAATTATGCCACCAGAGGAGACTGAATTTGGCAGTAGCCAACGAGAAGGCAGCATCTGATCACATTGGGGGCATAAGGCAGGCCCAGCGGTCCACAGCCTCAGTTGCAGTCAGTCAGGCTGCACAAAGTGTGTGCCGAGATCGTCCAGCACTGACCAGCCACAGCAGCAGCAGAACGGGAAGAAAACGCAGAGGAGTAAATACCCCTTGCTTAATTTCTGAATTTACTGTCGTTGTGAGAAAGATGAAGCCAATATTACCGCTTTTAGTGGTTTTACTTCTTCACTCATCACCTGACATGGCGTCCTCCAGCCCCTTGGGACCTGCAGCAGCGGCACCGTCCAGTCAGTCGGGATCCACGGTAGCTGCAGCGTCCTGGGATCCTGTCACGCACCTCATCAGTTTGTTGGAACAGGACAAAGAGTTGCTACTGTCGACTGAAGACGCCCAGCCAGTCCCAGACGTGCACTGGGGCTCCTAAACAGCACGACGCAAGTTGGTGCTGGACCCCATCATACGCGTCATCGCAGAATATTCCATAGCCATGGAAAGACGTGAATACATCACCACGGATAAATTAATAAGCTCGCTGGGTGCTCAGTCTGATAGGGTGGGTGTGGGGTGTGCGTAGACAAAACATTGGCTTGTACATGGACGCGAATATTCAACTATCGAACGTATAGTTGGAGGCATACACAAGGAACTAGAGGCATATTGTCGTGTCCCTCTGAGGCTGAACAATACGCTGAATGATCGGGTTAATACAAGCGAAAAGAAGTAGGCGTCTTAACTGAAGGGGAAATAGCTCTTACCGGGTAGGGGGATCAGCATAAGAAGAAGAAGAGCAGATATGTAAAACCTCATGCTGCACAAAAGTCCAATTAGTATACAACGAGATATAACTGCACAGAAGGCCATTCGAGAGAAGTTATTGTGGCTGAAATTAGGACATTTGGACCAAGAGCAGACAATGTGAGAAACCTGTAAACCAGTTACTG
Source organism: Schistocerca gregaria (assembly GCF_023897955.1). NCBI lineage: Eukaryota > Metazoa > Arthropoda > Insecta > Orthoptera > Acrididae > Schistocerca > Schistocerca gregaria. The sequence continues at coordinate 9,731,011 of NC_064924.1, read as the reverse complement.
AATCTCTCAATGAAATCACACGACGGCGACGATAACGCTATTGCCGGTTCAATTAACTATCACAGTGACACTAGAATAGACAGAACATTCGGCATCGGTTGTGGAAAACCAGGCATGTTTAAATGAAAAAGCAAATGCACATAGAGGATAGGGAATTTCGAAGAATATCTGGTCTACTGAACTTCATTTTCCCCATTCCCATGAAAACTGTAAATTATTCAACTAAATATCTGGAAATGCATCGTGAGTTATTGCATTTGACTGATCTGCATAAGAATGTGAAAAGCCAAAGCAATGTGAAATACAAATCCACTATAAGACCTATACTGGATTTGGCAAAAATAGCAGCAGCGATGATATTGAAGTTCAGCATAAAGGAGTGAGCAATCGATTACCACAGCATATACAGGGTGATCCAATGATCGTGACCGGGCCAAATATCTCACGAAATAAGCGTCAGCTTGAAGGGAGAAACCAGATGGCGCTATGGTTGGCCCGCTAGATGGCGCTGCCATAGGTCAAACGGATATCAACTGCGTTTTTTTTTTAAATAGGAACCTCCATTTTTATTACATATTCGTGTAGTACGGAAATAAATATGAATGTTTTAGTTGGACCACTTTTTTCGCTTTGTGATAGATGGCGCTGTAATAGTCAAAAACATACGGCTCACAATTTTAGACGAACAGTTGGTAAAAGTTAGGATTTTTAAATTAAAAGTACAGAACGTACGTAAGTTTGAATAGTTTATTTCGGTTGTTCCAATGTCATACATGTACCTTTGTGAACTTTTCATTTCTGAGAAAGCATGCTGTTACAGCGTGATTACGTGTCAATGCATTTTGCAAAACGTGTAACGACATTCCTCTCAACAGCCAGTAGTTCGCCTTCCGTAATGTTCGCACCTGTATTGACAATGCGCTCACGCATGTTGTCAGGTGTTGTCAGTGGATCACGATAGCAAATATCCTTCACCTTTCCCCAAAGAAAGAAATCCGGGGACGTCAGATCCGGTGAATTTGAGATTCCCGATTTGCTTCGACGACCAATCCACCTGTCATGAAATATGCTATTCAATACCGCTTCAATCACACGCGAGCTATGCGCCGGACATCCATCATGTTGGAAGTACATCGCCATTCTGTCATGCAGTGAAACATCTTGTAGTAACACCATTTAGATTGCCATCGATAAAATGGGGCCAATTATCGTTCCTCCCATAATGCCGCACCATACATTAACCCGCCAAGGTCGCTGATGTTCCACTTGTCGCAGCCATCGTGGATTTTCCGTTGCCCCAAGTGCATATTATGCCTGTTTACGTTATCGCTGTTGGTGAATTACGCTTCGTCGCTAAACAGAACGCCTGCAGAAAATTGTCATCGTCCCGTAATTTGTCTTGTTCCCAGTGGCAGAACTGTACACGACGTTCAAAGTCGTCGCCATGCAATTTCTGGTGCATAGAAATATGGTACGGGTGCAGTCGATGTTAATGTAGCATTCTCAACACCGACGTTTTTGAGATTCCCGATTCTCGCGCAATTTGTCTGCTACTGATGTGTAGATTAGCCGCGACAGCAGCTAAAACACCTACTTGGGCATCATCATTTGTTGCAGGTCGTGTTTGACGTTTCACATGTGGCTGGACATTTCCTGTTTCCTTAAATAACGTAACTACCCGGCGAACGGTCCGGACACTTGGACGATGTCGTCCAGGATACCGAGTAGCATACATAACACACGCCCGTTGGGCATTTTGACCACAATAGCCATACATCAACACGATATCGACCTTTTCCGCAATTGGTAAAGGATCCATTTTAACGCGGGTTATGTATCACGAAGCAAATACCGGCCCCACTGGCGGAATGTTAATTGATACCACGTACTCATAAGTTTGTGACTATTACAGCGCCATCTATCACAAAGCAAAATAAGTGGTCCAACTAAAACATTCATATTTCTTTACGTACTACACTAATATGTAATACTAATGCTGGTTCCTATTACAAAAAACTCAGTTGATATCCGTTTCACCTATGGCAGCGCCATCTGGTTTGCCCTTTCAAGCTAGACGAGTTTCGTTCTTTGCAGTTTTTTCGTTTGATGCTTATTTCGTGAGATATTTGGCCTGGTCACTATCAATGGACCATCGTGTATATTATAACGACCCTAGTGAGCTAATAGATTGGCTACGACCGCTCATGGCATTTGCTGCTGCTCATAATACAGCTCATTCAAATGAAGTTGTTTCAAAAATTTCTGAGCTTAGAGAGAGAGAGGTATCATCGAATAAGTATGGAGACTGTAGTCTGAGACTGCACAAACTAGCATGAAAAACATATCCTCATACGTATATTATGACTAAAGGTTTCGACGACTTGTGGCAGGTGGATCTTGTCGACATCGGGGAATATTCACGTGTGAATAATGGCATGGTATCTATTTTAAGGGTCATTGACACTTAGTCTAAATTTTTCTGGGCATTCCTTGTGAAAGAGAAAACAGGGAAGGAAGTCGCACGTGTGTATGAGCAATTTCCGCAGATGGAAACGAACTGAAGCCCAGACAACCTTCAAACAGATAATGGCAGCGAGTTTTACAACAGATATTTCAAGACTGTGGTGGAGCGGTACGGAATACGTCACTACTCGACATTCACCTACCTGAGGGCGAGTACGGTGGAACGTTTGAATACAACAGTGAAAACCCAAATGTGGATACATTTCAATCTCCATGGCTCACCCAAATGCACCGATGTTCTCCCACAAATAATTGCGCAGTACAATCGAAGCAAAAATCGCACCATAAAAATGAGACGAATCGATGTTTGTTATAATAGACTTCTAGATACAGTATACAATCGTATTGAAATGGTAGATCCACACAAACAGCAATGTAGGTGATTTGATATATATTTCACAAGACAGCATTTGAGAAGTCATACATGCCAAACTGATCAGTTAAGATATTCTACAAAGTGCAAAGAACGAATCCTAGAACTTAGCTTTTAAAGGCCAGTAGTGGTACTGAAATTACAGGATGCTTTGACACAGAAGAGATTACAGAAGCTTTCAGAACCAGATGTACACTCCTGGAAATTGAAATAAGAACACCGTGAATTCATTGTCCCAGGAAGGGGAAACTTTATTGACACATTCCTGGGGTCAGATACATCACATGATCACACTGACGGAACCACAGGCACATAGACACAGGCAACAGAGCATGCACAATGTCGGCACTAGTAAAGTGTATATCCACCTTTCGCAGCAATGCAGGCTGCTATTCTCCCATGGAGACGATCGTAGAGATGCTGCATGTAGTCCTGTGGAACGGCTTGCCATGCCATTTCCACCTGGCGCCTCAGTTGGACCAGCGTTCGTGCTGGACGTGCAGACCGCGTGAGACGACGCTTCATCCAGTCCCAAACATGCTCAATGGGGGACAGATCCGGAGATCTTGCTGGCCAGGGTAGTTGACTTACACCTTCTAGAGCACGTTGGGTGGCACGGGATACATACGGACGTGCTTTGTCCTGTTGGAACAGCAAGTTCCCTTGCCGGTCTAGGAATGGTAGAACGATGGGTTCGATGACGGTTTGGATGTACCGTGCACTATTCAGTGTCCCCTCGACGATCACCAGAGGTGTACGGCCAGTGTAGGAGATCGCTCGCCACACCATGATGCCGGGTGTTGGCCCTGTGTTCCTCGGTTGTATGTAGTCCTGATTGTGGCGCTCACCTGCACGGCGCCAAACACGCATACGACCATCATTGGCACCAAGGCAGAAGCGACTCTCATCGCTGAAGACGACACGTCTCCATTCGTCCCTCCATTCACGCCTGTCGCGACACCACTGGAGGCGTGTTGCACGATGTTGGGGCATGAGCGGAAGACGGCCTAACGGTATGCCGGACCGTAGCCCAGCTTCATGAAGACGGTTGCGAATGGTCCTCGCCGATACCCCAGGAGCAACAGTGTTCCTAATTTGCTGGGAAGTGGCGGTGCGGTCCCCTACGGCACTGCGTAGGATCCTACGGTCTTGGCGTGCATCCGTGCGTCGCTGCGGTCCGGTCCCAGGTCGACGGGCACGTGCACCTTCCACCGACCACTGGCGACAACATCGATGTACTGTGGAGACCTCACGCCCCACATGTTGAGCAATTCGGCGGTACGTCCACCCGGCCTCCCGCATGCCCACTAACGCCCTCGCTCAAAGTCCGTCAACTGCACATACGGTTCACGTCCACGCTGTCGCGGCATGCTACCAGTGTTAAAGACTGCGATGGAGCTCCGTATGCCACGGCAAACTGGCTCACACTGACGGCGGCGGTGCACAAATGCTGCGCAGCTAGCGCCATTCGACGGCCAACACCGCGGTTCCTGTTGTGTCCGCTGTGCCGTGCGTGTGATCATTGCCTGTACAGCCCTCTCGCAGTGTCCGGAGCAAGTATGGTGGGTCTGACACACCGGTGTCAATGTGTTCTTTTTTCCATTTCCAGGAGTGTATATCTCGTAGAGTGGGTCATACGGCGTCGAAGGAATAGAGCGTCCCTCAAATGGCTTGATTTACCACAAAACAGCTGGATCAACGCAGCTACTGTGGACCTGAAACAAAACTTCAAAAACGATCGGCACCCAGTGATCAAGAGATACATCTTCTCAAAGAAGAGTGTATGGAACATGACACTGCATAAGCAGCAAATAAAGATCGTCACACCACCGAACGAATTTAGATGGTAAAGGTAAGGCAATATACACAAGAAGGGATATTGGTACGGGTCAATGTATTGCACCAATTGCAGTTGAGAAAACCATGTGTTGTAGTGTTAAGAAGGGTTAAAGTGAGAATAAGTTCAGCCAAGTTATAAGCGCTAAGGAAGAAAAAATACAACCATGCAGCTAAAAGGGCAGTGCAGCAGAGAGGAGTGAGAAAAAGAATATCGATTGAACCATACTTCACAGGCAAGGACATGTGTTCTGCAATATTCGACGCTGGGCGGTCATCTATGCATCAGTTCCTCCTGACGTTTTCGAATGATATAACGGAGGGGCATTAAGCACCCATTCACATGTTGATGTTTAGAAGCTATTGCCAGTTTCATTTGTGGTAATGTCTTATGGGACCAAACTGCTGAAGTCATCGGTCCCTATGCCTACATACTACTTAATCTAACATACGCTATGGACAACACACACATATCCATGCCCTGGGGAGGAATCGAACCTCCGACGTGGGGAGCCGCACGGGCCGTGACAAGGTGCCTTAGACAGCACGGCTACCCCGAGCTGAATCATCTTGGGAGAAAGGGACAGCCGTCTGAGTGGGACCAACACAAGAAGCTGCCTTTCAGGCACTGCAAGAAGCACTGGCGTTAGCTCCAATATTAGCATTGTCTGATTAAAAAAAGTTCGTTGTTCAAATGGATGCTTGTACAAGTATCTATGGCCTTTTTTTTGTGTCACCAGTCTACTGACTGGTTTGATGTGGCCCGCCACGAATTCCTTTCCTGTGCTAACCTCTTCATCTCAATCAAAGTAGCACTTGCAACCTACGTCCTCAATTATTTGTTTGACGTATTCCAATCTCTGTCTTCCTCTACAGTTTTTGCCCTCTACAGCTTCCTCTAGTACCATGGAAGTCATTCCCTCATGTCTTAGCAGATGTCCAATCATCCTGTCCCTTCTCCTTATCAGTGTTTTCCACATATTCCTTTCCTCTCCGGTTCTGCTCAGAACCTCCTCACTCCTTACCTTATCACTCCACCTAATTTTCAACATTCGTCTATAGCACCACATCTCAAATGCTTCGATTCTCTTCTGTTCCGGTTTTCCCACAGTCCATATTTCACTACCATACAATGCTGTACTCCAGACGTACATCCTCATAAATTTCTTCCTCAAATTAAGGCCGGTATTTGATATTAGTAGACTTCTCTTGGCCAGAAATGCTTTTCTTGCCATAGCGAGTCTGCTTTTGATGTCCTCCTTGCTCCGTCCGTCATTGGTTATTTTACTGCCTAGGTAGCAGAATTCGTTAACTTCATTGACTTCGTGACCATCAATACTGATGTTAAGTTTCTCGCTGTTCTCATTTCTACTACTTCTCATTACCTTCGTCGTTCTCCGATTTACTCTCAAACCATACTGTGTACTCATTAGACTGTTCATTCCGTTCAGCAGATCATTACATTCTTCTTCACTTTCACTCAGGATAGCAATGTCATCAGCGAATCGTATCACTGATATCCTTCACCTTGTGTTTTAATTCCACTCCTGAACCTTTTTTTTATTTCCATCATTGCTTCCTCGATGTACAGATTGAAGAGCAGGGGCGAAACGCTACAGCCTTGTCTTACACCCTTCTTAATACGAGCACTTCGTTCTTGATCGTCCACTCTTATTATTCCCTCTTGGTTGTTGCACATATTGTATATGACCCGTCTCTCCCTATAGCTTACCCCTACTTTTTTCAGAATCTCGAACAGCTTGCACCATTTTATATTGTCGAACGCTTTTTCCAGGTCGACAAATCCTATGAACGTGTCTTGACTTTCCTTTAGCCTTGCTTCCATTATTAGCCGTAACGTCAGAATTGCCTCTCTCGTGCCTTTACTTTTCCTAAAGCCAAACTGATCGTCACCGAGCGCGTTCTCAATTTTCTTTCCCATTCTTCTGTATATTATTCTTGTAAGCAGCTTCAATGCATGAGCTGTTAAGCTGATTGTGTGATAATTCTCGCACTTGTCAGCTCTTGCTGTCTTCGGAATTGTGTGGATGATGCTTTTCCGAAAGTCAGATGATATGTCGCCAGACTCATAGATTCTACACGCCAACGTGAATAGTCGTTGTGTTGCCACTTCCCCTAATGATTTTAGAAATTCTGATGGAATGCTATCAATCTCTTCTGCCTTATTTGACCGTAAGTCCTCCAAAGCTCTTTTAAATTCCGATTCTAATACTGGATCCCATATCTCTTCTAAATGGACTCCTGTTTCTTCTTCTATCACATCAGTCAAATCTTCCCCCTCCTAGAGGCTTTCAATGTATTCTTTCCACCTATCTGCTCTCTCCTCTGCATATAACAGTGGAATTCCCGTTGCACTCTTAATGTTACCACCGTTGCTTTTAATGTCACCAAAGGTTGTTTTGACTTTCCTGTACGCTGAGTCTGTCCTTTCGACAATCATATCTTTTTCGATGTCTTCACATTTTTCCTGCACCCATTTCGTCTTAGCTTGCCTGCACTTCCTATTTATTTTATTCCACAGCGACTTGTGTTTCTGTAATCCTGCTTTTCCCGGAACGTGTTTGTACTTCCTCCTTTCATCAACCAACTGCAGTATTTCTTCTGTTACCCATGGTTTCTTCGCAGCTACCCTCTTTGTACCTATGTTTTCCTTCCCAACTTCTGTGATGGCCCTTTTTAGAGACGTCATGTCCTCTTCAACTGTGTTGCCTACTGCGCTATTCCTTATTGCTGTATCTATAGCGTTCGAGAACTTCAAACGTATCTCGTCATTCCTTAGAACTTCCGTATCCCACCTCTTAGCGTATTGATTCTTCCTGTCTAATGTCTTGAACTTCAGCCTACTCTTCATCACTGCTATATTGTGATGTGAGTCAATATCTGCTCCTGGGTACGCCTTACAATCCAGTATCTGATTTCGGAATCTCCGTCTGACCATGATGTAATCTAATTGAAATCTTCCCGTATCTCCCGGCCTTTTCCAAGTATACCTCCTTCGCTTGTTATTCTTGAACAGGGTATTCGCTATTACTAGCTGAAACTTGTTACAGAACTCAGTTAGTCTTTCTCCTCTTTATTCTTTTCCCAAGCCCATATTCTCCTACTCCTTCCCCTACAACTGCATTCCAGTCACCCATGACTATTAGATTTTCGTCTCCCTTTACATACTGCATTACCCTTTCAATATCCTTATACACTTTCTCTATCTGTTCATCTTCAGCTTGCGACGTCGGCATGTATACGTGAACTATCGTTGTCGGTGTTGGTCTGCTGTTGATTCTGATTAGAACAACCCGGTCACTGAACTGTTCACAGTAACACACCCTCTGCCCTACCTTCCTATTCATAACGAATCCTACACCTGTTACACCATTATCTGCTGCTGTTGATATTACCCGATACTCATCTGACCCCTATTATATCTAGATTGAGCCTTTGCATTTCCCTTTACAGATTTTCTAGTTTCCCTACCACGTTGAAACTTCTGACATTCCACGCCCCGACTCGTAGAACATTATCCTTTCGTTCATTATTCAATCTTTTTCTTATGGTAACCTCCCCCTTGGCAGTCCCCTCCCGGAGATCTGAATGGGGAACTATTCCGGCATCTTTTGCCAATGGAGAGATCATCATGAAACTTCTTCAACTACAGGCCACGTGTCCCGTGGATACACGATACGTGTCTTTAATGCAGTGGTTTCCATTGCCTTCTGCATCCTCATGTCGTTGATCATTGCTGATTCTTCCGCCTTTAGGGGCAATTTCCCACCCCTAGGACAAGAGAGTGCCCTGAACATCTATCCGCTCCTCCGCCATTTTTGACAAGGCCGTTGGCAGGAATGAGGCTGACTTCTTATGCCGGAAGTCTTCGGACGCCAATGCTGATTATTTATCAAAATTTAGGTAGTGGCGGAGATCGAACCCGGGACCGAAGACGTTTTTGACTATGAATCAAAGACGTTACCCCTAGACCACGGGTTATAGCTAAGGCTAGGAGCTGTATTATTGCGCGGGGGAGATCAAAGTAAACAACCAGTTGGATGTGATTGTTTGAGGTAGAGAGTAAATGCTCGGCGTATGAGGCTGTGGCGCTGGCAGTTCTTTTCGACCTGAAGTTTCGTTATATAACCGTACATGCCATCTGTCAGCTTGATACCGGTAATTAGGCATTGAGTTGGGTACTTGGTAGGCCTAGTAAGACTGGGGAGATACTGTGATGGGCTACCCAGATATTAACATCTACATCTGATGCTGTGCACCTTAAGTAGCTCCTCAGTTTTGCCTCACAAGTACTGAGTGCACCCGCTTGTCAGCAGCGCTGGGCAGACCGGATTGTCACCCATCCAGCCCGACAGCGCTTAACTTAGGTGATCCGACAGGAACCGGTGCTACCACTGCGACAAGGCTGTTGGCCTGACACACTACTTAATCTACCTTAAACTAACTTGCGCTGAGGACAAACACACACCCATGCCCGAGGAAGGACTCGAACCTCCGACGGGGAGAGCAGCGCGAACCGCGGCAAGGCGCATCAGACCGCTGTGCATATCAGTTGGCCAGCTGTTCTGTTCATTTAGCTTGTTTGCAATTTTTTGTTTAAATTTACCAGGGATTATAGGTGCTGCTGAGATGAGCTAGGCTGCTGTTGAGTTTATTTGAGTTGTTGCAGTTGTTTATTGAATTTTCATGGGTTATAAGTGCTGCTCAGTTGGGCAGGCTGTTATCGGCATGGTTGATGTTGCTACGGGTCTGGATTGTTATATTTTAACGTCTATTTATTTGCTGTTCGCCTCAAACTGCCATCTTTTGAGCTGATTGTCGAGGCTGTAGATTGACGTTGGTGGTCCTCATCGCAGTTGTGATTTGGAGGGAGGTGTTGCTGGTATTTACCGTTTGTGTTAAGGCCACAGTAGTACAACTCCGCAGAGGCTGTACTTCACCGAACACGAAATTATCAGTTATTATCGGATTGAAACCCGTTTGCGTCGGAGAGCGTGTATGATACTAGTCTTAGGATGCTGTAACCTGCAACCTTGCATTTCTGAAGTTGCTACGTGCCCTAGTGGTGAAAATGGGTTGTCGATCCTGCCTGACCACTCATTTTGGGGACCGATCACCGTGACAGTCTGGTCCTTTTATTCGCACCAACCAACCAACGCTCATTTTGTTGTTGAAATAAGTGATTATTAAGGTATTGTAATTGGGATAATTCAAAAATGTGTGTGTAATCTTATGGGAGTTAACTGCTAAGGTCATCAGTCCCTAAGCTTACGCACTACTTAACCTAAATTATCCTAGGGACAAACACACACACCCATGCCCGAGGGAGGACTCGAACCTCCGCCGGGACCAGCCGCAATTGGGATAATTCCTCAGCCCTCCACACAAGAACAGCTCGTGAGGTCGAGTTCGGACTACACTACATGATGTTTCAATCTTGCGATTGATTTTAGAACAATATGAAAGTACATGCAAAGAGACCACCATAAGGAATTTCAGGCTTTTGCTACTGTTTCTGTTGTGGGACGTGAGACTGTGCTTTGTACAGAGTTTGAAAATATTATGGATTCTACAGATTTAAGTACCGTGCAACACAAGCTGTTGCAGGAATTGCTAATTCTTCAGTTTGAAAACATACAACAACTTGCTTCTATTTTGTGCTATAGATGCTATTTGAAATACGTAGTCTACTGAGTTTTCGTCTCCTGAGGAGGCAAACTTGGTATATATCACCGACGGCGATGGAAACGAACGAAGCTCTGTCTCTGAATTTTTGTAAGTTGTGCATCTTGTTTCGTTCGTTCTTTCGAGACAGACACTTCTCTCACCCTACACCCCCTCCCCCCTCACTCTATCTCTTGCCTTTACCATTGCGCGCCAGTCTAGGTGGCCGAGCGGTTCTATGTGCTTCAGTCCGGAACCGCGCGATTCCTACGGTCGCAGGTTCGAATCCTGCCTCCGGTATGGATGTGTGTGATGTCCTTAGGTTAGTTAGGTTTAAGTAGTTCTAAGTTCTAGAGGAATGATAACCTCAGATGTTAAGTCCCATAGTGCTCAGAGCCATTTGAACCATTTGACCATTGCGTGTTTAAGCATTTGTAATTGTCGTTATTAATAAATACGTTACAGGAAATTGTGTAAGTGTGTCTATTCCAAAGAATGATAATCCCCATTTTCTCAGGTGTCGAATTTTTGTAAATTTTTAACGCTTTACGCAATAATTGCTTGCCGACGAACAATTGGCGCCCATCTTTTGCATCTTATGCAGATCACTACTAAAGGTATCAAACTACTTCAGAGCCTGCAGTTATTGATTCTGTATGAAGTCCGATGTCTTAGGGCGATCAAATTGACGACAATCTGAGTCTCAAAATTACAATAATTATCCATATTTCCTCTGTTGCTGATATAATTCTTTTCTCGGTTGCAACGAGAGTTATGCTGGTGACATCTTATGGAGGACTTGAATTTTATGCTGTATACGCTGCAATAATTTTATTGTTCTCTGTTACATGCAGTTTACAGTCAGGAAAGTCTCTCCGCAGTGGCGAGCCGCTCTTGTCTTGCCTTGCCAGGCGTCTAAGGTTGGTAACGCACACTATGTGATCTAAAGTATCAGGACACGTGGCTGAAAATGGCTTGCAAGTTCGCAGCGACCTCCATCGGTAATGCTGCAATTCAGTGTGGTGTTGGCTCACCCTTAACCTCGATGCTTCCACTGTCGCAGGCATACGCTCAGTCAGGTGCTGGAATGTTTCTTGGGGAATGGCAGCCCATTCTTCACGGAATGGTGCTCTGCGGAGAGGTATCGATGTCGGTCGGTGAGGCCTGTCACGAAGTCGGTGTTCCAAACCATCCCAGGGGTGTTCTATTCAGGTCAGGGCTCTGTACAGGCCAATCCATTACAGGGATGTTATTGTCGTGTAATCACTCCGTCACAGGCCGTGCATTATGAACATGTGCTCGATTGTGTTGAAAGATGCAATTGCCATCCCCGAGTTGCTCTACAACAGTGCGAAGCAAGAAGGTGCTTATAACATCAATGGAGGGCTGTGCTGTGATAGTGCCATACAAAACAACAAGGGGTGCAAGCCCCATCTATGAAAAACACGACCACACCATAAAAAACACCATCGCCTCGGAATTTTTTCTGTTGGCACTACACACGCTGACAAATGACGTTCACCGGGCATTCGCCAAACTCACACCCTGCCATCGAATCACCGTGATTCGTCACTCCACACAGCGTTTTTCCACAGTTCAATCGTCCAATGTTTACACTCCTTACGCCAAGCGGGGCGTCGTTTGTAATGTGTGGCTTATAAGCAGCCTTTCGACCATGAAATCCAAGTTTTCTCACCTCCCGCCGAACTGTCATAGTACTTGCAGTGGATCCTGATGCAGTTTGGAATTCCAGTGTGATGGATGTCTGCCTATTACACATTATGAAACTGTCGGCGCCCTCTGTCAGTCAACAGACGAGGTCGGCCTGTACACCTTTGTGCTGTACGCGTCCCTTCACGTTTGCGCTTCACTATCACATCGTAAACAGTATAGCTAGGGATATTTAGGAGTGTGGAAATGACGTATGATGCAAGTGACACCCAATCACCTGACCACGTTCAAGGACCGTGAGTTCCGGGGAGCGCCCCATTCTGCTCTCTCACAATGTCTGATGACTACTGATGTCGCTGATATGAAGTACCTGGCAGTAGGTGGCAGCACAATTTACCTAATATGAAAAATGTATGCTTTTGTGGGTGCCTAGATACTTTTGATCACATAGTGTATTTATGTCGTCGTATAAGCTGGGGGCCAGGATACAGTCCTAGTGGCTGCAGTTATGTTGGGAGATGGGATTCTACATTATTACAATTAAAACAATGAAATTAATGAATTATATTAATTACAATAAAATACACTGAACTCATCAGTATCATTGTAGGTGTTGGAAGTGTTTTTCTCTTTCTATTTATTTGCGAATACCTTTACCAATGTTTCACATGTAATCGAATGCAGATGATGAATTATAACTGTCTTTAGTTCGTCTGTTGTGTTTGGATTGTTTTGATCCACAAACGTTTTAGCCGCTCCCAAAAGAAAATAGGCGATTGGAGACAGATCCAGTGGGGGCGGGTCTGAGATACCTTTCGTAATTTTTCTGTCTCCAAAGATTTAATCTAAACGTCGTAGCGACTGGTGTGCCGTATGAGCAGTAGCGTTGTCTTGTTGTAAAAACGAGTGACTGATCCCATTTTCATTCAGCAGGACAGTAGATAGAAAAATTGTCCGGTAACAATAGACATCGGAAGTGACGGTATTACCGAAAAAATCAGTCCTATAATTCGTGCTAGCATTATAGCAGCCCACACTTCGAGGGCACGTGGATTTTCTAATGAACAAATTTGTGAATTGCGGGAGTTAATGCAGCCAAGTGGGTGAAACCACACCTCATCAGCGCAAATAACCGTGTCGGTTAACAAATCGCTGAAACCATTCACAATACGTTTCGCATGGTCCAAACAATGAAATTGTTGCACAGCAGTACTTTTATACGGATACATCACCAGTTCTTTGGTTACGGCGTTATGTGCTGTCGTACGACGGACTTTTAACCTGATGCTATAATCTCCCCAATGATTTTGTTGAACTCCACAGCACGATGTCCACAATGACGTCAAGCTGCCGTTCTGTTAAAGTTGTGGACCTACCAGTTCGTGGTTCATCACGAATTGGACCTGTTGTCTGAAATTTGCGAATTAAATCATGTACAGCGTCACGAAGTGGACACATCGAAGCAGGAGAGCGCAGTCTAAACTGTCATCTCACGTGCTCCATAAAGTTTCCTCCTACACGGAAAACGCTCTCCACTAAAAACTCTCTCTCTGCAGTAACAAGCGTTTGCACTGCACTCAGATTCCGCAAGAACCAAAGGCTGCAAAGGCACACGCAACGTTACTGCCGCGAACTCACCCGCCTGCAGGTCCACGGCACGCGTGTAGGCGGTATCCCGGATGCGCTGCCAGCTCTGCGCGGCCTACAAGGCACGGGAGGAACGCTGGGCTCGTCGCTGCGGAAGGACTCTGCACAGGCGCGGTACTACGGCTATAAATCGACGAGCCATTGATTGAATATACTGAGATCCAAACCACCAGGTGTCAGTCAGATCGGTACAAACGTATGTCGTTACAGTATCGACCAAAACACTGATTTAATGGTTCAAATGGCTCTGTGCACTATGGAACTTAACTTCTGAGGTCATCAGTCTCATCAGTCCCCTATAACTTAGAACTACTTAAACCTAAGTAACATAAGGAAAACACACACATCCATGCCCGAGGCAGGATTCGAACCTGGGACCGGCGCGGGCGCGCGGTTCCAGACTGTAGCGCCTACAACCGCTCGGCACTGATTTAATTAGCACTATGTTCTGTAGTCCAGTAGCACTTGCGTAATCGACAATTGAAAGCAATACAGAATTATGGAGCTCACTAAAAGCGTATCTGGGAGAAATTGTTTGTGAATCTCGCGTGGGTTAGTTGGTAGAGCGTGCGGTCATCGTACTATAGGTCCCGCGTTCAAACACCGCTGATGATTACCGTTTACGCATGTTCTACTGGAAGACAGCACATCGGTGTTTTGGCTGATACTCTGTCGGTATACAACGTTCGGTGCCGTTCGTAGTGTCTGACATCTGAGAGACCTAACGAGAAAAAGAGGATAAAATGTGCAAACTACGTAATAAGGAAGAGAAGAATATGATATTAGGGATTATAAATTTAGTATCGTAACGCTCGTTGACATTGATTGCACCAGGTAACGAAACAGAAGCACTCAGTGCTTTCAAATTTAGTAGCCACGCGGTCAGAGGCGCCATGTCCCGCATTGTCCGGCCCCTCCCGCCGGAGGTTCGAGACCTCCGTCCCACCCCCTCCCCGCGGGCATTTGTGTGTGTGTGTGTGTGTGTGTGTGTGTGTGTGTGTGTGTGTGTGTTTTGTTCTTAGCATAAGTTAGTTCAAGTTAATAAGAATAGTCTAGGGACCGATGACCTCAGCAGTTTGGTCCCTTAGGAACTCACACACATTTGAACATTTTTCAGCAGCCCCGCTTCAGTATAAATAAGTCCCCTGTGCGTCGATAATCGTTCTTCTGCATTTAGTGAGATTTCCACAATTTTTTGTAATTAAAATTACAGTCCGTAGAAATTTCGCAAGATAGCTTATCTGCGTAGTTACACATGAGAAACGACCAGTCTGGTCGCCATATGTTACCAAAGATACGTTTTGCCAGGTGTACTAACGAGGTGTGTTAGGTAAAAGTGATAACGTCTTAGAAAGTTACAGTCCCTTTTTATGGTGTTGACTGGCCAGTGACGGAAATATTCAGATGGTTAAGGACTAGCCAGCCGATGTAAACAGAGTTGCCGATGCAGTTGCCACGAGTAGTATGGCTGTGAGCACTATGGGACTCAACTGCTGTGGTCATTAGTCCCCTAGAACTTAGAACTACTTACACCTAACTAACCTAAGGACATCACACACATCCATGCCCGAGGCAGGATTCGAACCTGCGACCGTAGCAGTCGCACGGTTCCGGACTGCGGGTTCTAGAACCGCGAGACCACCGCGGCCGGCCACGAGTAGTATGTCGCCGGCTGAAAACACGCGTAGTCAGCATGCAATATCACGACGGCTGCTCCTATTGTTGAAATTAATACTATGAACACTAATCTATCAATTGATCGAAATGTTATTATTTCTAGCCCCATTGTCGAGGAGGTAGCGTAATATCCGCAGCTCACAAACGAATCTGTTACTACGGCGCAAGAGCCTCTTGCAGTGATCTAGCAAAAGTCAGAAATCACGGATCAAAAACAAGAAACCGAAAACAGCTTTGAAAGAATAAGTGGAGCAAATTAGTGAACAACTTAAGAATCAAACCGCACACTTGAAAGTGGATGTGGCTAACACGTAACAGAAGTGTTAAGATACGATTTCGATGACATAAACATCAGGTTTGAAGGATAAAATTGCCGAGAGGTTTGACACTTTGTAACTAGAGCAAAACAGTGAGAAGCTCACAGCAGAACAAAAAGTGTGATGCAGACCCGGAAAGCAAAATGGAAAAATTTCTATAAGATAAGGGTAATCAGATCAGTAAAAAATTCGAAGTAGAGCTGAAGAAAGCGATAGAGGAGAAGGAGAAGATTAGTGTTTAACGTCCCGTCGACAACGAGCTCGTCAGGGACGGAAGGCCAGAGAGCAGACTGTAGTGAGGGAAGTGCTGGAGATGGCGCCACAGTGCAAGGTGTCAGCAGCGAGCTTAGCTTCGCGAGAAAAACATTGAGTTGAGATCTGATCAACTAGCAACAAGAGGTTCAATTTAAACTAACTGATCGAATTAATCAAGTGGAAAAGCAATGAAATACTGTAAAAGGGCAAACTGGTGATAACACATCACATGTGGCTCAAGCAGCCGGAGCCAGTGGCCGCTATCGTAGGCCGTTGTCGCAAAACAGCGCACGCATTGACGACGTCTGCTCAGGTAGACCGTTGCCACAAAGCTGTAGCAGTAGCAATGTAGTAGGACCCACTCCTACTTATTGCAGGAAATTCTCCTCAACCATAGAGAGTATGAGATGTTCTTACCAGAAAAGAAAACTGTACGTCCCGTCATTTTCGTAAAATCTTTAAGAAATATATTGTTTGAAACGTGGTCTGGCCGACAAAAGATTAAATTCAGCATAGGCTTTGTCCAGTTGGAGGCTGCCCTTATGAGCTACTGCGATTGCAGAACGTTGTCATTCACGTGAACAATCCGAAAATGCCTTTTCGGTTAAACATCTGTCAAAACGCGTTCAATTAAGAAGAGAACTCTTTAATCCATAGTTATACAGTCCTAGACAAAGGAGGAGAAACGATGATATACACCGTCTGGGTTATCAAAATAATGGAGTACGCCCCTGGAATAATCACAATAACCATAATCACTGGTATTCCAATGCTCAAAACACTTCAGAGCTCAGCACTACACAAACTAAGTCAAACAACCAGTGGAATTGCAATCAAAAGAATCAGATACACTTCAACGGAAACAGCAACACTTATATGGAAAAAATCCTGATGCTCACACTAGTTGGCGGAATGCTGTAGAAGTCATAAATGAGACTCTTCCTGTAGTGCCTAATTCAAAAGACTAGAGTCGGCCACATTTGATCCTCCGATGCTGGCCATGGGATGGAGTGCAGTGAAACTGATTTCCGTAGTCACGCGTTAAGCTATATGGAAGATGCAATCCGAGAGAGGAATCAACAGACAGTCTCCACATAAAGGTTCAAGGGAAACAGTGCAAACCTGTAAGCTACTATAGAAACGTTCTTGCGCGAAACTGGGGCAATAATCATGTTATGTCCAAAACATTGTTTGGTGAAATAAGTAAATACGATAGCCATCAACTTAGCCAGTTCATAATACCGGGATCGTTGGTGCAGTGGGTAGCAAGTCGAAACTAGTAAATATCCAAAACCATGATAACAACGTGATCGTGGGACGCATCACTTTAGCAGTGGAAGACTTGACAGATGGGAGCATTTTTGGTGCTGAGTTCTTTGGTACCGTGTTCTTAAGGGATAAGTGAAAAATTATTTCAGGATAAAGTCTTAAGAGTGAACCGATATTACCCTTCAACAACAAGAGCAATTGAAAGATTTACTGTCAAAGTATATTCAGGTGTTTGACAAGAAGCCAAGCATAATTGTAATTGTTGTTGTTGTTGTTGTCTTCAGTCCTGAGACTGGTTTGATGCAGCTCTCCATGCTACTCTATCCTGCGCAAGCTGCTTCATCTCCCAGTACCTACTGCAACCTACATCCTTCTGAATCTGCTTAGTGTACTCATCTCTCGGTCTCCCTCTACGATTTTTACCCTCCACGCTGCCCTCCAATGCTAAATTTGTGATCCCTTGATGCCTCAAAACATGTCCTACCAACCGATCCCTTCTTCTAGTCAAGTTGTGCCACAAACTTCTCTTCTCCCCAATCCTATTCAATACCTCCTCATTAGATACGTGATCTATCCACCTTATCTTCAGTATTCTTCTGTAGCACCACATTTCGAAAGCTTCTATTCTCTTCTTGTCCAAACTAGTTATCGTCCATGTTTCACTTCCATACATGGCTACACTCCAAACAAATACTTTCAGAAACGACTTCCTGATACATAAATCTATATTCGATGTTAACAAATTTCTCTTCTTCAGAAACGCTTTCCTTGCCATTGCCAGTCTACATTTTATATCCTCTCTACTTCGACCATCATCAGTTATTTTACTTCCTAAATAGCAAAACTCCTTTACTACTTTAAGTGTCTCATTTCCTAATCTAATTCCCTCAGCATCACCCGATTTAATTTGACTACATTCCATTATCCTCGTTTTGCTTTTGTTAATGTTCATCTTATATCCTCCTTTCAAGACACTATCCATTCCGTTCAACTGCTCTTCCAAGTCCTTTGCCGTCTCTGACAGAATTACAATGTCATCGGCGAACCTCAAAGTTTTTACTTCGTCTCCATGAATTTTAATACCTACTCCAAATTTTTCTTTTGTTTCCTTTACTGCTTGCTCAATATACAGATTGAATAACATCGGGGAGAGGCTACAACCCTGTCTCACTCCTTTCCCAACCACTGCTTCCCTTTCATGCCCCTCGACTCTTATTACTGCCATCTGGTTTCTGTACAAATTATAAATAGCCTTTCGCTCCCTGTATTTTACCCCTGCCACCTTTAGAATTTGAAAAAGAGTATTCCAGTCAACATTGTCAAAAGCTTTCTCTAAGTCTACAAATGCTAGAAACGTAGGTTTGCCTTTTCTTAATCTTTCTTCTAAGATAAGTCGTAAGGTCAGTATTGCCTCACGTGTTCCAACATTTCGACGGAATCCAAACTGATCCTCCCCGAGGTCTGCATCTACCAGTTTTTCCATTCGTCTGTAAAGAATTCGCGTTAGTATTTTGCAGCCGTGGCTTATTAAACTGATAGTTCGGTAATTTTCACATCTGTCAGCACCTGCTTTCTTTGGGATTGGAATTATTATATTCTTCTTGAAGTCTGAGGGTATTTCGCCTGTCTGATACATCTTGCTCACCAGCTGGTAGAGTTTTGTCAGGACTGGCTCTCCCAAGGCCGTCAGTAGTTCTAATGGAATGTTGTCTACTCCGGGGGCCTTGTTTCGACTCAGGTCTTTCAGTGCTCTGTCAAACTCTTCACGCAGTATCGTATCTCCCATTTCGTCTTCATCTAGAATTAGAACCTATGAATACCACGTGAAGGTGAATCCGCATGAAACTCTTTCTACAAACATCTATTCCGTAGTCTAAGAGAGAGGCTCTGATTCAAGAAATACAATGTATGTCAGAGTGCGGAGGATGGGGTGGGGGGGACATCAAGCCTTCCCAAGTCCAATGGAAAATACGCCTCGTACTCGAGGCAAGTGATTATGGTGGTACGAATGTGACCTGAAAACTTGAAGGAACAGCTACGGTAGTTTTTAGGGTTTAGATATTTATCTAGCATCGACATGTGATCTTCATATTGGCAGACGCTGCTCTCGGAAGATTCGGGGAAATATACTGCATTTATCTGTGATGGAAGAATTTATCGGTACCACAGTAGTAGAGCAAAGAGAATGTCATCCCAATCTACAATGCTACCAAATTTATTCAAGATGGTGGCGATAGACATGGCAATGTTGCAATGACGTCATAGCGTGAAGTTCAAATGTTGGGCTACCTTCACTAACCTAACCCCCTCTTCTCCCCTACCCTCCCATCCCCTCCACCAGAAAATGGCAGGAAGTCCAAATTCCATCACCATAATGCGTAGGACCATGGCTACGTCTATGAACCTAAGAAAATGGCAGGAAAAAAGGGCACATGGTCTACCTCCATTAACCTAAGTCATCTGAGCGCCACCTCTTCCTATGAATTCGTGGGAAAAGACTCAGCCTGCGTTGGATAGGATGAATGTGAGCCTTTATTTAAACAGTCTTTATATGAGGCCGTACCCTCATCCACTGTGTCCACCATGAGATCCAGAGTCCAACTGACCTAGTATCCAGTACTGCCGGCAGAGGACACTGTCGTCCCTCCCATGACGTTATCCAGGATGGTGGTCTGGAGGGAGAAAAATGGTGGGAACCAATAGGAACCCTTATTCCAGTCACGTGTTAAACTTCAGCAAGTAGGATGGCAGTATCTGACAACGTCATTGGAGGGGATATAGGGCAAGCTCAGCACCTCTGGGACATCAGTCTTGCTCAGTCTGCCAGCAGCAGCAGAAGAAGAAGAACCATGAAGTGTCAATAGCAGTCGCAATCCAACAAAGCCCTGTAGAACAGGAAGAAATGGAAAAGTAAGTACCCTCTGCCACATCTTTGTCTGTGATTAGCATTATTATTATTATTGTTCTTGCGTCTTGGTCCTTGTCTTTGTTGAGCAGTAGCCCTTGATGCAACCAAGTATCCAAATCTGCAGGGTCGAGTGCCAACATGCCGACCTCTGCCACATCTGGACCTGTAGCAAACCTGGTTCGCATCTTGTCAAGACCTGCAGCAACCTCTGGACCTGCGGCAGCAACAACCTCTAGCATGTCTGAACGTGTAGTGACCACATGGGATCCTATAGCGCACATAGCCCACTTGCTGGAGCAGGACAAGGAGCTGTTATTGTCTGTCCCAACCATCGATTTATGTGATGAGGACACACAATCCGTTCCCAACTCATCGATCGGTGCTGGTGGTCCTAAACAACAGCAGTACTGGTCACCAACATATGACCCATCCCAGCAGAACCTCCCTGGGCTAGTGCAACCACAGAGCGCAGATGCTGTGGATAAGAATGCATCTAGTGTATCCACACTTTACAGCTCCACATACAATTTAACTCCCAGTGGAATGAAACGTGTAAATGTTGGTATATAAGCAAATCATTTCTGGGGCTTGCATCTGAGAATAGAAATTGAAAAAGCATCTAAGGGTATTAAAGTGCCAATTTCCAAGTTCGACAGGGACGAAATATATAGTGCAGAGCGCTACATCTATCAGAAGATGACTATGGAGTATTTTTCAACTCGTTCTCCTCCAGACAATCGCCTTACTGGTGAGACACTATCTATTACAACATTGTACGACGACTGAGCACTGTGTGTGAAATCGGATGACAACTGTGTATATCTAAGGCACACCTCAGTTATGAACTTATATGATCTGGATACTGCTCTACATCTTGCACTGGAGAGATGAAAACGTTTATTGGCGAGCATATATTATGCATTCAATGATGCTGTAAACTTCCTATGCGTGCATAGGAACCATTACCTTTGTTTGCACATGAACACTGAACCGAAAGAGGAACAGGTTAAACGTGTGTGTCAAAAATCTGAGTACTGTGAGGTATCCATAGGTTTGAGGGAGGTATGTGAGGAATTTATTGGATGTCAAAAAGGTTTTGTTTGGGAAATACTGTACAGGTGCGAAGGAGAAGATAAAGAAGAGACTCTCCTGAAATACTGCATCCGATGTATGATATTTAAATAAATACATAATGTATGTATATATGATCTCAAACCATGTAGGTGTTTTATTTGATACCTCCCTCATTATAGTCAAAGTATTATGCTTATTAATATCATTTTTCAATGCTACACCAGTTATTCACAAAATGAATAAACAAGTTACTCTTCATGGGGAATATATATACACATATATAATGAAACGTCCCCTTAGAAAAATTAATGAATTACTGTGCTGATAAACCTCTATGTTATTTGATTTTCAAACAGCTGAGCAAAACTGAACGTACTCAGACATTACTCTCTTTACTTATTCTGATCAACACTAAACTGACACACAATATTTTTAGCGCAACGCAGTCTGACTTTCAAAAATCCCTACGAAAGAATGGCCCTGACTAACATTAACCTATACCTTTCATGAATCACTTACCTCACAAAAATCTTCGTTATTCGAACTACTGCAATACAGCGAGCGCCACTACTGCCAGCTAAATAAAAGATTCAAACTACTGATAGGCATAGTTAGCGAATGAAAGATAATGATAGAGAATAAACCATGTGTTCAAAAGTCATTATATATATATATATATATATATATATATATATATATATATATATATATATATATATATATATATATTCATGATATCCAGTATTACAAATTTACTCTTTCTGGCGGACACACATCCAGATCGTCTGCTCTTAAAATTCCGCCATCTCTTACCCCACATCCACCACTGCTAGCGGCTCACCTCCAACTGCGCAACGCTACGCGCTGTTCACATCCAACTGCGCAACACTACAATAGCGAATATTCCAACAATGCCAACTAGCCACAGACTGCACACAGCATAGTCAGTGATTTTCATGTAGAGCGCTACATGACGTTACCAACAAAAAAACCTAAACAGTAAACAGCCTACTCACAATATATATCTGATCTTTCTGTGTAGCCAATGTAGCTCAGTCGGTTAAGTGATGGAGCTGTAGTGGCTACACTCACTATTACCGTCCCTTCAAGTGTGTCTTTCGATATGTCCGCTACTTGTCAGTACCTGGCATAGTTAGTATCATGGCATGGTAAGTGAAACATCCTCATCACAGGCACATTGTTGTGACTGGTCCTGGGAAGATCCAAAAGAAGACTTCAGGAAAAAGAAGAATGGAATTCTCCTTACTGATAATATACGAACAATTATTGTAGGTCCATCCAATTGTGGCAAGACTAATGTCCTCATGACGCTGCTGACACATGTAGATGGTGTTCGATTTGAACATGTTTGTGTATTCTCAAAAACACTGTTTCGACCCAAGTATTAACTATTACAGGAGATATTGCGCAGTGTAGGTGTTGTTCCATACACGACATTCGGTGATATCCCTCCAGCTGAATAAGCAAAGCCAAACACTGTCTTCATTTTTGACGATGTTTCTGTGCAAAACGAAGACCAAATTCGAAAATATTTATATTTCGGTCGTCATATGGGTGATGATGTATTTTATCTAAGCAAAACATATTCCAGAAGCCCGAAACAGTTGGTTGAGGATAATGCAAAGCTCATTATAGCCTTCAAACAAGACAATCTGAATTTAAAACACATTTACAAGGGAAATGTTGGAACTGACATGTCGTTCAATGATTTTGTAAAGATATGTTCTGATTGCGGGAATCATTCACGGTATGGGTTTCTCGTTATCGATAAAACAAGAAAACAAAGTGATGGTAGGTACAGGCGAAACTTTCAAGAGTTTCTGCATATATAGCACGGTAAGAGCGTTTAGTACATCAGTATACGCTGCACCATGGACAAATTCGCGCGTATATCTAGCTCTCAACCCGAGAGAATGGGTGTACACAGACAGAACATTCGCCTGTACATGGATGCGAAAATTCAGGCTATTGTGCATAAAGCTGGAGGTCTGCCCAGGGAACTAGAGACGTACTACCACACTATTCTGAGAATGGTGAATTCGTTAAACGAGTTAGTTAATGAAGTCGGTAAGAAAGTATCCGACTTAACTGAAAAGGTCGAGGCTATTGAGGGGGAAACAGATGTAGAGTTCCTTGTTGTTGAGAAGGGGGAGCAGGTACATAGTAAGAGGAAGAAGAGGACCGGATATATAAAGCCTCTCGCTGCGGAGATTAGTATACACCGAGATGTCAACGAAGCAGAAAGTGATTAAGGGCGGAAAGCAGTTCGTGAGAAAATACAGCTGCTGAGGTTGGGGCATATGGATCGACAGCAAACGCTAAGAGAGACCTTTAAGCCGGTTACTAAATCTCTTAGACAGCTCTCAGAAAAAAACGCACGATAACGAGGGGTTATCATTGACGAATTCATTATCCGTCACGCCCCTGGTCAGAGATAGTACATTCGGCATTAGCAGGGGAAGACCGTATATGTTGGATATGCATGCTATAGCTGTAACTGATGACACAATACAGATTGGTGATAGGCGGTTTGAGAGAACACCTAGGTTAATGAATGTTATTTTCCTAAGACATACCAAAACATTTATAAATTATTCAGTTTTTGATAGGCAAAAGTACCGTACAAGAACCTTATAATAGAAACGGGCAACTGATATGTCTACCAAAACATGCTACCACAATAACAGGCAGCAATGACTGTAAGGCTGCAATAGTAATTCTAAATAGAACTTATAACATAATTAAGGTAACATAGTAATGCAATCAACACTTTGTTACCATAGAGATAACTAAAGGGAACGTCACATGGGTTATTGCATCCATGTACGCCCAGTATAGCCATCAAATACAGCCGTATGCAGACTACATCAGAGACCTAGCAATGTATGCCAGAGGCAAAAAATTAGTGATAAGTGCTGACATTAATTCCAGATCGACCCACTGGAACTCAGACAGAACAGATGACAGAGGACGTATAATCACCGATCTAATATAAGAAACACAATTACATGTAATGAATACGGAAGGACCTATACCAACATATACAGGGTTCGATGGTACGAGCAGTAATATCGACTTCACGCTAACAAATACTGCAGCAATGGCGTACGTAACAAAGTGGACCGTACACGACAACATAACCAGTAGTGATCATAATGTCATAACATACACACTAACTCACACTCAGAACACAATGGCCAAATCACACACCAGACACTTGCTGTTGCACAAAGCAGACTGGAACAAATTAACGGAAATTATCCAATGACACGATCTAGAAAACATCAATGGAAGTATCGATTATAGAGCACACAAGTTAACACAGGTGATACAACATGCACAAAACACTTCAATACCGACAGCAAAGAACACAAATTGCTCACCAGTACCATGGACCAACGAACTTACGAGACACAAACAAGACGCAAGACGCAAACGAAAATTATATCAAAGGGCGATAGCAGATAGGGACAGACGAATAAGACTTGAAGCATACAGGCATGCACAAGACTTATATAGACAGACCCTATATAACACGCGTAGACAACAAAGGGAGCTACTTGTAACAGCACAAACAGAGCAAAATATATGGGGGGGAACCATAAAAAATACTGACAGAGAAAATAAAAACCCCACTAGTTCTGGGAACGCTAAGGCAGGATGACAGCACGATGACGAGGGAATGGAGGAATACAGCGGATTTCTGCTGCTCCCTGACGACGTTATCGATACAGACACACAATGTCATGCAACACTAAGAGAAAACCTACACACACCATACAACACTGCAACTGTCACCTATCCTTTTGCGCAAGAAGAGGTTGCGCTAGTAATCTCAGAGTTCAAAAACAAAAAAGCACCTGGACCAGATGGCATCCACTCGGAAACACTAAAAAAACTAGCACCGCAGATCACCCCGTTCCTAACAACGTTACTGAACGATGCCTTACGGCTGGGCAGGGTAC
This sequence comes from Schistocerca gregaria, assembly GCF_023897955.1. Classification (NCBI taxonomy): domain Eukaryota; kingdom Metazoa; phylum Arthropoda; class Insecta; order Orthoptera; family Acrididae; genus Schistocerca; species Schistocerca gregaria. Next base: position 9,705,790 of record NC_064924.1, on the reverse strand, counting down.
AGTATGGAAAACCTCCAAAGCAGTCATTATTAAGAAATCAGCGGACAGGGATCCTTCAGATCCAAAGACTTACAGGCCAATATGCCTAATAAACACCATAGCAAAGATTCAGGAGAAGCTACTGTGTAAGCACCTGCAAACACACAGAGCTCTCAGGGGTATGAGACAACACCAGTTCGGCTTCAGGCCATGCACATAGTTAACAACACAAAACAGAAATACGCCATGGCAATAATGATTGACATTGCCGGAGCACTTGATAATCTTTGGTGGCCAGCACTGTTTCAGAGGCTAAGACATCTGGAGGTACCGCAATCACTGTACAACAGTTTTCTAGACTACTGTAAAGATCGAGTAGTCGAAAGGTAAATGGACAGCCGGAAAGTAATTAAAAGAATTACCAAAGGCTGTCCTCAAGGGTCGATCTGCGGCCCCATCTTCTGGGACATAACAATCGAAACCCTCCTACAACTTCTGTATGGGGATGACAGACGGAATTGTCGCCTACGCAGATGACCTATTACTTGTAGTAACTGCAAACAACAGAGCCCAGTTAGAAGAGAAAGCCATCAACCAGGCCTACACATAGTTATTACTACAAAACAGAAATACGCCATGGCAATATTGATTGACATTGCCGGAGCATTCGATAATCTCTCGTGGCCCGCACTGTTTCAAAGGTTAAAACATCTGGAGGTACTGCAGTTACTGTGCAACAGTTTCCTAGACTACTGTAAAGACCGAGTAGTCGAATGGCAGATGGACAGCCAGAAAGTAATTAAAATAATTACCAAAGGCTGCCCTCAAGGGTCGATCTGCTACCCCCATCTTCTGGGACATAACAATGAAACCCCTCCTACAACTTCTGGAGGGGGATGATACGTCAGACGGAATTTGCGGCTACGCAGATGACTTATTAGTTGTAGTCACTGCAAACAACAGAGCCCAGTTAGAAGAGAAAGCCAGTGGATTACTACAAACAATTACTCAGTGGTGTCACACAACAAACTCAGGATAGCCGAAAACAAAACAACATACACTTTACTGAAAGGATCACTCCTAAGGAATCCTTCGGTGAAAATTGGGGACACAAACATCAAACGAGCACGCATTACGCACTATCTTGGGGTACACATAGATGAAAAATTGAATTTCCGCGAACACATAAGGCTAACTACATAAAAAGCAGAAAAAATACTCCACAAACTGGTGAGGCTAAATTCAAAACAGTAGAGACTACCTCTGCCATTCATACGTACATACCACTGTCCGCTCTTCGAATCAGTACTCAGCTTTGTAGCTAGCACCTGGGCACATAGACTCTACGTGGTCGCCAGCAAAGCATCCGTCAGACGAGGGCAGAGAAGTGTCCTATTTAGGTTATGTGGAGCCTTCGGTACCACCTCAGCGGATGCACTGTGTGTGGTGCTCGGAATATGCCCCATAGATATCACGATCAAATACAGAGCTGCAAGGTACTGGTTAAAGATGGGAAGACTAGATAAGGTACACACAATAACCGGTGTGGCCATAGAGACGACACGTCACCTTAAAAGTTGGCGTTTGGCTACATAGCGAGGTGAGTGCGATGTAAGTGATAAGGGACGTAGGCTGCAGGACTTCCTCCCTGACATAAGGGGCCGGTTGAGAATGAGACATATCGATCCCAGCCGCGGTATGTTACATTTCTTAACCGGGCACGGACCTTATCCCACGCACTTAAACCGAATGAGTCTGAGGCAGACACATGCACATGCGGGGAAGAAGGTTCCCCAGAACACATTGTTCTTTCCTGCGGGCAATACGCGAACAATAGACATACACTACATTTAGATTACACAGATACAGACATAGATATATACACAGCAATAAGAGACGAAGAACAATGGGCACAATTAAACGCACTGACAAACTATTTCAAAAACAACACATGAAGAGTATATGCGGACACGACATCACAGACATTCCTATGTGCAGCGTAGCTACAACCTCCAGAGGATTGACAGCGATGCCCGCAGTGAGAGCGAAAATAGTGACAATGAGGAGGAACAGGAGGAGGAAGCTCAGATGTGACAGTGAATAAGCAAATTGCTGGCAATCTTGCCAAGAAAACACCAAATGCTGTACATGGATGCGCACCTAAAGTAGTTAATACATAGGATTAGTAACAAATAGTATAAGCAACATTATTTCTCTATTAATAACCATGTGTGTGTGTGTGTGTGTGTGTGTGTGTGTGTGTGTGTGTGTGTGTGTGTGTGACTGGCGGTCAACGGCTCGAAGAAACCATTCCGAGGTATTCACGGTCAGTAACACTCGGTGATGGTACTATCAAATCTCTCACATATCCTATCTCCTTTCTATATTCTTGTTAAGAAACAACAAAATTTTATTTATATTTCAACCTTAAATTATTGTTATTTTGAAAAGTGTCATTCTTTGTAAATGTTGTAGATAAAACAAAAGGAAAGAAAACTGTAAAAAGATGAAAAACGAAAATTATAGGATGTACGACCTGTTTTAAACATCAGGTAACATGTCTATAATTTGGCAATAAATAAATAAACGTACCGTGAAATACTGCACATGACAGATGCACACGAGATCACGAAAAGCCTGAGCAACAAGAAATGTAAAACCATCATAAAACCAATACTTGATGGTGGAAACAACAACAACATTAGCAGCAGCACCAGTAATGTATCGACATTGAGCGTAAAGCGGTGAGATATCGAATCCCGCGTTATATACAGGGTGTAAATATTAAGTTGACAAACCAGGACAACTCTAAAAATATGCTTCACAAGAAAAAATATGTAGAATCAAAAGTTGATTATTTTCGAGAGGGACATCTGCTGGTGCTAAAATTAGCCCTTCACCCAGCCCCCTGAGCGTGGGGTGGGAGAAATTTTAAAATTTCAAATGGGAACCCCCATTTTTTATTTCAGAACAAGATTCTACATAAAAAACTACGTAAATTTTGTCTTAAACATTTGTTTCGATTCTCGGTAATTGACGCTGTTCTCATTTTTGTGTGGAAAATGGTTATGGATAGATAAAATATACTTATTTACTTTGTAATTTTGATTCGCTAAAACTAAAACTCTCCCCATAGAGTGCGGTTTGAGAGAGAGGAATCAGAGTTTTATAAATGTTGACCACGAAACAAAAAAAAAACTTATTCGAATCTGTGGAAAAAATTAATATTTGAATCTAAACATACCTTCGTAGGCACGTTATGTTTAAAGGTTTTGATGACTTACGGCACGCTGATCTTATAGATATGAGGGAATATTCACATGACAATAATGAATTCAAATATATTTTAATGGTTATTGATATATACTCCAAATATGCCTGGGCACTACCTGTTAAAACAAAAACGGGTAGAAATATCGCGGATGTTTTTGCGCGTTTGCTACAGAAAGGGACGAATCGATGCACAGACAGCCTCCAAGCCGATCACGGGGGAGAGTTTTCCAATAGGTATTTCAAGCCGTGAAGCAGCGGTACGGAACACATCAATATCGTGGACCGTCTGAACAAATGGTTCAAATGGCTCTGAGCACTATGCGACTTAACTTCTGAGGTCATCAGTCGCCTAGAACTTAGAACTAATTAAACCTAACTAACCTAAGGACATCACACACATCCATACCCGAGGCAGGATTCGAACCTGCGACCGTAGCGGTCGCTCGGCTCCAGACTGTAGCGTCTGAACAGAACAATAAAGGGTCGAAAGTGGATGCGTTTTAATCTTCGCGGTTGATACAAATGGACAGATATCTTCCCAGAAATAATTGCTCAATATAATTGAACCAGACATACCACAATAAATATGAGACCAATCGATGTTCGAGATAATGGACTCATGGATACGGTGTACTATCGCATTAAAATGGTGGATCCACGCGGACAGAAATTTAATATAGGTGACTTGGTACGTATCTCAAAACACAAGATAGCATTTTAGAAATGATACCTACCAAATTGGTCAACAGAGATATTTACAGTTTCAAAGGTACAAAGAACGAATTCTAAAACTTATATATTGAAGGATAGTAAAGATGAAGAAATTTTAGGCTGGTTCTACACCGAGGAGTTGCAGAAAAGCTCAGAACCGGATGTGTTTCTCGTGGAGAGAGTCATAAGACGTCGGGGAAATAAAGCACAAGTCAAATGGCTTGGTTTTCCTGATACACAAATCAGTTGGATTATTGCCGACGATTTGCTATACAGGGTGTTACAAAAAGGTACGGCCAAACTTTCAGGAAACATTCCTCACACACAAATAAAGAAAAGATGTTATGTGGACATGTGTCCGGAAACGCTTAATTTCCATGTTAGAGCTCATATTAGTTTCGTCAGAATGTACTGTACTTCCTCGATTCACCGCCAGTTGGCCCAATTGAAGGAAAGTAATGTTGACTTCGGTGCTTGTGTTGACATGCGACTCATTGCTCTACAGTACTAGCATCAAGCACATCAGTACGTAGCATCAACAGGTTAGTGTTCATCACGAACGTGGTGTTGCAGTCAGTGCAATGTTTACAAATGCGGAGTTGGCAGATGCCCATTTGATGTAAGGATTAGCATGGAGCAATAGCCGTGGCGCGGTACGTTTGTGTCGAGACAGATTTCCAGAACGAAGGTGTCCCGACAGGAAGACGTTCGAAGCAATTGATCGGCGTCTTAGGGAGCACGGAACATCCCAGCCTATGACTCGCGACTGGGGAAGACCTAGAACGACGATGACACCTGCAATGGACGAAGCAATTCTTCTCGCAGTTGACGATAACCCTAATGTCAGCGTCAGAGAAGTTGCTGCTGTACAAGCTAACGTTGGCTACGTCACTGTATGGAGAGAGCTACGAGAGAACCAGTTGTTTCCGTATCATGTACAGCGTGTGCAGGCACTATCAGCAGCTGATTGGCCTCCACGGGTACACTTCTGCGAATGGTTAATCCAACAATGTGTCAATCCTCATTTCAGTGGAAATTTTCTCTTTACGGATGAGGCTTCATTCCAACTGGATCAAATTGTAAATTTTAACAATGAACCTATGTGGGCTGACGGGAATCCGCACGCAATTGTGCAATCACGTTACAGCACAAATTTTCTGTGAACGTTTTGGTATGCATTGTTTGGTGATGTCTTGATTGGGCCCCATGTTCTTCCACCTACGCTCAATGGAGCACGTTATCATGATTTCATACGGGATACTCTACCTGTGCTGCTAGAACATGTGCCTTTACAAGTACGACACAACATGTGGTTAATGCACGATGGAGCTCCTGCACATTCCAGTCGAAGTGTTCGTACGCTTCTCAACAACAGAATCGGTGACCGATGGATTGGTAGAGGCGGACCAATTCCATGGCCTCCACGCTCTACTGACCTCAACCCTCTTGACTTTCATTTATGGGGGCATTTGAAAGCTCTTGTCTACGCAACCCCGGTACCAAATGTAGAGACTCTTCGTGCTCGTATTGTGGACAGCTGTGATACAATACGCCATTATCCAGGGATGCATCAGCGCCTCAAGGATTCCATGCGACGGAGGGTGGATGCATGTATCCTCGCTAACGGAGGACATTGTGAATATATCCTGTAACAAAGTGTTTGAAGCCACGCTGTTGCTGTGTGTTTCCATTCGATGATGTAATTTGAAGAGAAGTAATAAAATGAGCTCTAACATGGAAAGTAAGCGTTTCCGGACACATGTTCACATAACATATTTTCTTTCTTTGTGTTTGAGGAATGTTTCCTGAAAGTTTGGCCGTACCTTTTTGTAACACCCTGTATAATGGGGGTACACAGTCCACAACCACGGTAGTAGCAATACGTGTGAACTGGGAGAAGCGTTAGAGAAGGTGGTGGTATTGTAGACAAACTACCAGTGGCGTTACACATCCATGGATGTAACTACTGTGGACCTGGGACGAAGCTTCAGAAACGCTTGGCACAACCTGATAAGGGGGTTAATCTGCTCGACGAAGCGTGTGGAACATGACATTTTATACGCTGCAGATAAAGATTTCTCAAGTCGTCACTTGCAGATAGGATTTTAGCTAATAAGGCTAAGGCGAAACAGAGAAGAAAGGATATTGGCATAGGTCAATTCATGGTAGCATTTGGAGTTGATAAAACGATGCGAGGAAAAATTAGGTAGGGTTTAGGAGTGATGAATTTCAAGCGAGTTATGAATGCTACACGTTGTGCACTAAAGAAGAAGGAGAAGGGCGGGAAGCAGAGATATATGAAGAACTGTGTCCTGACAGCGATGTATGCAGCTAAAAACGCACTGAAGCAGAAATGTGAGGGAAGAAGAAAAAGGAGATTTCACCTCGAGTTCTACCAATACCCAAGACATCTGGCGGTTTTCTTCCATTTCCCATTCCGGCACTCTCTGCGCTCTCGGTGGTAGGGTCCCTCCCTGCTGGTGCTGCAGCTATTGCTCGAACGGTCAAGAGCACGCAAAACCCCCAAGCGCAGTTAGAAGAGGCAAGAGGACATAACCGCATGATGGAAGCCGCAGCCATAGGAAAAGGACTATACTTGAAACACTACAGGAAGTGGCTTGGTCTATTCAGAAATAAAAAAAGCCCATTAGCGGTCCTACCAGATCGATCACTCACGAATACTGATCTTCGTAAGTTTGTTAGAAAGAAATTCAACATTCCAAGGTTCCGTGGTGTGTTTTTGCAGGATACGTTACCGAAGACTACGTGGAAAACTGGTGAATGTGGCACTGGGTGTCATATGTTAAGAGAACTGTGGATACCGTCTTCTATTTCGACTCATTTGGTGAGCTGCAATTACAGCGATACTTCACTCACAGAAGACGTGTGTTCTACAATTACCCGCGCTATCAGGACTAAAGTAGTAAAGGAGTTTTACTATTTGCAGAGCAAAATAACTGATGATGGTCGAAGTACAGAAGATATAAAATGTAGACTGGCAATGGCAAGGAAAGCGTTTCTGAAGAACAGAAATTTGTTAACATCGAGCATAGATTTAAGTGTCAGGAAGTCGTTTCTGGAAGTATCAGTATGGAGTGTAGCCATGTATGGAAGTGAAACACGGTCAATAAATAGTTTGGACTAGAAGAGAATAGAAGCTTTCGAAATGTGGTGCTACAGAAGAATGCTGAAGATTAGGTGGGTAGATCATGTAACTAATGAGGAGGTATTGAATAGAATTGGGGAGAAGAGGAGTTTGTGGCACAACTTGACGAGAAGAAGGGACCGGTTGGTAGGACATGTTCCGAGGCACCAAGGGATCACCAATTTAAGATTGGAGGGCAGCGTGGAGGGTAAAAACCGTAGAGGGAGACCAAGAGATGAATACACTAAGCAGATTCAGAAGGATGTAGGTTGCAGTAGGTACTGAGAGATGAAGAAACATGCACAGGATAGGGTAGAATGGAGAGCTGCATCAAACCAGTCTCAGTACTGAAGACCACAACAACAACATCAGGACTTTAATATGTACCTCTGTGAACATCTATGCTTCATGTTTCCCTTGACGTTTACAACGAAGAAGTAACATGCTGTATAAGGAGGAACTTTAAACATTCCTCCATCAGCTGAGGTTCAGATGCAATGTCGTACACTATGACGCTAAAAGAACTATCATATGTATTGTGTGCAAATTACTTCCCGCACGTCTTGTGGATTACAGCAACCAGGTTTCTTTCATGTAGGACCACACTGTTTAATACAATTGATTTGAGCATTGGTGAATTGAGTATTGCATTGCTTGGACTGGAGACGTACAACAGCATCCCAAATGTCACTGAGAGTAACAACAAACTGCATATGGATATTAATGGTGAAACGACATTGTGGAAATAGAATCGGCTGCATACGATATCAATGATTTAAATGAAGTCTTAACACAATCTGGAAAAGGTATTGAACTACGAGCAAACATTAGTACACTGAAATCTGTAATAGGGACAGTAAATGCAGCGATTGGCTTTAACCAGAAAGGTTCAAAAGGGCGTCTACTGGGTTTCACAAAAGGACAGGTTTTGAAGAAGGATCCTTGTAAATTTTACAGGTCAGATCAGACTGTGGACATACTTCCCGTCAGCACAATACGAGTCGCTTGTAACATTGCAACAAACTCCTATCTCAACGACAGTCTGATTCATACTGTTTACGGATTCTTCCCCTCAGTTGCAACGGGGTATAATATTTTTGAGACTCCTGCCAATGTAATACACCTTGCAGTAACGGCTCAGACATTGGACTATTTGGAGCTGCATATTGTGGACCAGAATAATCAACTTGTTGACTTTCGTGGTGAGGAAATCATTGTACGGTTACATCTAAGGCTGGATGGGTGTACGGTATAAAACAAGTGCACGCAATCCACAGCACGTCACTTCGCTACCGAACCGCAAAGTGATAAAGTGATAACGAGTGCGAACTACGAGTTTCTTAAATCAGTTGGCTTGAAACCTAGCAATGACGTCCTCACTCAATACAACCAGTCCAGTAGAGTATGATGAGAGGAAGACTTCTCATTTAAACCTTATGCTTCAACCACGTTTAACAGGAATGATGAAATTAGGACTGTCATCCAGCACCAAGACGCACTGACGCTTCCATGCAAGAGTTTCATATGTCTAAAGGGGCCATTCAAGAAAACTTTTGTAGTGTCCTGTGGCATGGGTAGCCACTTGCTGCGTACTGTCCCCACCAAGGAGCCGCCCAGTCCGATCGCCAAAACTATCTTTTACATCGCGCCGTGTCACTTCTGTTGCGGAGGGACTTCACTACATCTTTTCCAATTTACAATACACGTGCCCTAAGTATTAACTACCTTCCAGTAAAAACTGCGTCTCTTATACATATACACTCCTGGAAATTGAAATAGGAACACCGTGAATTCATTGTCCCAGGAAGGGGAAACTTTATTGACACATTCCTGGGGTCAGATACATCGCATGATCACACTGACAGAACCACAGGCACATAGACACAGGCAAGAGAGCATGCACAATGTCGGCACTAGTACAGTGTATATCCACCTTTCGCAGCAATGCAGGCTGCTATTCTCCCATGGAGACGATCGTAGAGATGCTGGATGTAGTCCTGTGGAACGGCTTGGCATGCCATTTCCACCTGGCGCCTCAGTTGGACCAGCGTTCGTGCTGGACGTGCAGACCGCGTGAGACGACGCTTCATCCAGTCCCAAACATGCTCAATGGGGGACAGATCCGGAGATCTTGCTGGCCACGGTAGTTGACTTACACCTTCTAGAGCACGTTGGGTGACACTGGATACATGCGGACGTGCATTGTCCTGTTGGAACAGCAAGTTCCCTTGCCGGTCTAGGAATGGTAGAACGATGGGTTCGATGACGGTTTGGATGTACCGTGCACTATTCAGTGTCCCCTCGACGATCACCAGAGGTGTACGGCCAGTGTAGGAGATCGCTCCCTACACCATGATGCCGGGTGTTGGCCCTGTGTGCCTCGGTCGTATGCAGTGCTGATTGTGGCGCTCACCTGCACGGCGCCAAACACGCATACGACCATCATTGGCACTAAGGCAGAAGCGACTCTCATCGCTGAAGACGACATGTCTCCATTCGTCCCTCCATTCACGCCTGTCGCGACACCACTGGAGGCGGGCTGCACGATGTTGGGGCGTGAGCGGAAGACGGCCTAACGGTGTGCAGGACCGTAGCCCAGCTTCATGGAGACGGATGCGAATGGTCCTCGCCGATACCCCAGGAGCAACAGTGTCCCTAATTTGCTGGGAAGTGGCGGTGCGGTGCCCTACGGCACTCCGTAGGATCCTACGGTCTTGGCGTGCATCCGTGCGTCGCTGCGGTCCGGTCCCAGGTCGACGGGCACGTGCACCTTCCGCCGACCACTGGCGACAACATCGATGTACTGTGGAGACCTCACGCCCCACGTGTTGAGCAGTTCGGCGGTACGTCCACCCGGCCTCCCGCATGCCCACTATACGCCCTCGCTCAAAGTCCGTCAACTGCACATACGGTTCATGTCCACGCTGTCGCGGCATGCTACCAGTGTTAAAGACTGCGATGGAGCTCCGTATGCCACGGCAAACTGGCTGACACTGACGGCGGCGGTGCACAAATGCTGCGCAGCTAGCGCCATTCGACGGCCAACACCGCGGTTCCTGGTGTGTCCGCTGTGCCGTGCGTGTGATCATTACTTGTACAGCCCTCTCGCAGTGTCCGGAGCAAGTATGGTGGGTCTGACACACCGGTGTCAATGTGTTCTTTTTCCATTTCCAGGAGTGTATTATAAAAGTTCATTATTTTAACAAATCATTTTGCTTTTTTCATACATACATTACAAAACTCTAATTTCATGTCACAAATCAAGGATTTTATCAAAAAATAGACACTCCATAATTGCAAATACACAGTTACATAATATAAACCTACTTCTGATCGATATAAGTTTTACAGAGTTTTGAGATTGATGTTAGGGATTTTACTTTTATGATTCAAACAGATTTATTGGCAATCTCGAACTCAACGTGGACTCGATAAAGATTCTTTTTGTACTTCTTATTTTCCTGTCTGAATAACATTTGGCAATACTGTTCGACTTCCGCGAACTTAATCGTTCTCCTAAATGTTCTGTTGAATTTATCGTATTCACCTCAATCCCATCATCCAACTTTTGCTAAGGTGTCGTTATTTTGGTTCGGTCGTAACTTGTACAAGCTCAATCTTTGTATAACTGTGTCTAACTTGAAGTCCACAGCAAACTGTAATAATTAGGGTTCTACAGTGACTATTCTTTCATTCAGAAGCTTGATGAAACTCGCTATTTTATCGTCTTGTGGATTACAGCAACCAGGTTTCTTGCACGTAGGGCCACACTATTTAATACATTAATTTCATTAAGTTATCCATTGCGGGACACGTTCAGTTACACTGACGTGATACCACGGGGAGTGAGGTGCCCGTAACGCCAGCCACTACGACTCGCCCTGACATCCACATGGCTCGGCTCAGCACGAACCCCACACTACCATCGACTCGGCTCACTACATAACTCAGACTGTTCACGTGCATTTCATTTCCATAGATTCAGCTTTCTTTCCACTCTGTCACCTGCTACATTTGTTCGATCCGTCTCACATCTCCAGGGTACTCTCAGAAAGCACTTCCCTGCCAGTCGACGATTAACCCTAATGCTTCGAACACTTTTCACATGTAATGTCAGCGCACCATTACCATAGCTCAAAAGCTTTTCGTAGAGTTTCGAAAATCGTGTTTAGTGTACTTCAGTTTTCGCTCATGCAGACAGACAGAGAAGTTGGCACTGTAGTGAGCAATTACGTGGATTCAGTAGTGAGACAGTGTGTGTTTCGGAAGTTAACAGAAGCCATGAACCCCCTTGAAGATGTCCTCCGCAGATGGGGACGAAACGTTGGGTTACAATGCGAAATCCATCAGACCACGGCATAATAGCCCGGAAAAGAATTTTATTAATTACGTGGAAGCATGCGCACAAAGATTCAGTAAGATATTACCCACTCGCGGTTCACGGAAATTAAGAAAATCTTTAATGCGTGAGTAAACAAAAGTCAAACGTCACTGTGAAGACCTAAAATCAATCGATACCTCATCGGACTACATCATCTGAACCTTCGGCTCAGGTCAACTACAAGAGCGGAGCTACACCCACTGATATTTTTCGAGTCACGACCAGGAAACGGGTAACGAAAAACTTTGCTCTTGTCTCCTATTGCCGTTCCCGTGAGAAAAAAATTGCGTCTACGAGTTGCATCGGCTTTTCGAGACGTCGTAGTTTATTGTCAGCCAATGACACCACAGCAAATCGCCTGCGCAGTTCCCTTTCTCAAAGGAAATTCAGACTGACCGACCATGCGAGGGGCCAGCAACAAAAACAGCACGTCTCGTAAACACGAGCTACAGTACTCTCGCCGTCTAAACTGCGTGCGCGGGGAATACCCTTCTAAATTCGCCCTGTACGGAAATTTCTCGCGCTTCCGACAACGGCGCACGCCGCAATATACTGGCGACATGGAGGAGAGCCACCGCTTCTGGCCTCCAGCCACCGCCTGGGCGCATGCGCGGAGGCTGCCCGCTCCGAGACGCTCTGCCCACAGGTTCGCAAACGCAGCGGACGACGGTGGAGGGCGTCAGCGCTCCGCCACTCTGGGAGCCCTTTCCCCAAAGTACTCCGAAAGCAACCGACGAAAATGAACGCGAAAGCCTATCCTCGCTACATGATGGAACTTCATAGAAAACCAACATTGCTCCTACAATACCATATTAAGAGGTACATCATACTAAAGAGAAACTGCGAGGTAAAGGTACTGCTACTTGTTAGACAGCAATTATTTCTGCTATGACTGATAAATTCTTGTTCTTATATCGAATCAGCTGGCGGAATTAACGGTGGAACAGCTCGATGTACCTGAAACAAGTGGAAATTGGCGTCCGCGTTTCGAGATGACCACCGACATAAAGTCCTGACTGTTTGTCGTTCCTTCGTTGACAGTTTCTGCTATTTTCTTTTCGATGTGTCATTACATATTTATAGTCAGGCCTTCCTTTCCTTCGGGATTACCCAGACAGTATCGGTTTTTCAGTGCTGTGAGGGGTAATATCCGGCGTTGCAAAAATGTCCGCGGACGAAAATTTTATGGCTCCCAAGAACTTCTTTTTTAATTTTAGACCTATTGGCTCGATATCGCATTTTGAACATTGTCTCATGGCCATGCCTCTGTCTTGCACTCGACATCGGAGCAAGCACTTGCGTCGATGGGGAGGCATGGCTATCGGCTGTGCCACAATTTTCCCTTAATTGTTTGGGAACACAACAGGAGCAATGCCATTATGTTGTTTTTGTGTGTGAAGTAACTCGTCTGCTCGGTTTTGGTCATTTTATTACTATTCGTTTTTCTCTCATTGTTTAACAAAGGGCAAAGTAATGTGCGTGTTTCATGTTAATCTGCAACAGGAATAGAAACTTTTGAAATTGTTTAATTTCAGACAAAGAAAGTTTTTATTGCACGCTGTGCACCGGAGAATTATTTGCTCCACATAAAGGAATGTGTAATGATAAAGACCATGCGAAAATCGCTAACTAAACATAGAAGTGCTATTTATGAACAGTTGGTTGTGATTGAAATTCTGAAAAAGTTGTAAGTAGGCTGTTTAGGTTTTTTTATTGGTAACGCCGCCGCCACGTAGCGCTCTGTATGAAAATCACTGGCTGTGCCGTGTGCAGTCTGTGGCTAGTTTGCATTGTTGTCTGCCATTGTAGTGTTGGGCAGCGGCAGCTGTATTGCAGTGAGCGTCACTACTGCCAGCTAAATAAAAGATTCAAACTACTGAAGGCACTAACTACTGATAGGCATAGTTAGCAAATGAAAGATTTTAATAGAGAACAAACAATGTATTTACCTCACTAGCCATAATATATATAGCAGTTCATGACACCAATTCTTACAAATTTCAAAACTCCGCCATCTCTCTCCCCACGTCCACCACTGCTGGCGGCTCACCTCCAACTGCGCAACGCTACGCGCTGTTAGCATCCAGCTGCCGCTGCCCAACACTACAATGGCAGACAACATTGCAAACTAGCCACAGACTGCACACGGCACAGCCAGTGATTTTCATACAGAGCGCTCCGTGGCGGCGGCGTTACCAATAAAAAAACCTAAACAGCCTACTTACAAAGTATAAGGTATTATTGAAAGCTATTTTGAAGATGTTTCAAAAGGCTGATTCTTTAGCCTGTAATATTTCTAAAGTGGATGAGATTACGGTGTCTGTGCCTGGGACATCTGCTCCAGCTGACAGAGTTTTTTTTTCAATTATGGGGAACATTTGGTCTGCAGAAAGCGGCAGACTTTCTGTATCCACTCTGGAACATCTGCTGTTAGAAATATGCTATAATTAACAGGAATAATTTCTCAGAAAACGCCATTTCTAGTAAAAAATACAACAGAATAAATAAAGTTTATTGCTGAAGTAAACTTTTAAGACTTAACCAATATCTAAAATATGTCATCGGTTGGACCCAAAAAAATACGGTAAGCCTATTTATAGTATTGTTCTTATTGATTTTAAAGTCTGATTTCAAGTTCGCACCTTCAGTTTCCTCTTCCGCACTTCAGGCATCTGAAAACCTGTTCTAGAGTTGCTCCGAACATCGTTGTGGATGTGGAACCAACTCACTTCCTTACCCTTTCTGATCCGTCTATCTCGCTCACCCTGACTGAGTCTGATCAACACAGTGACGTACATATTCACTGACGTGTATATTCTGCAGTATACTGATCAGCTGAACCAGTGTCTTGTTTTCAAAAGCTGTGAAAATATGTTGTGTTGAAACTGTCTCAACATCTGTGAAACCCAGACAAAGGGCTAATCCTACCACTTGTTTCGATCTGTCATTTAGTTCATGACTAGTAAATGATCCATAGAGCTGGAGGCAGGAATAAAGCCAGCTCTTCCCTGAGTAAAATCCAAAGTGTCCTTTTTTCTTCTATATGGTAGGTCATAATTTTAGTGTACATCTCACATATACAGAAGCAAATACTACTTTCATGCTTGTAGTAGCCACAGGTAGGAACAATCGCAGAAACTCTGAATTCAGAGCAAGTATATGGTCAGACAACCGCACAAAACATCCAAACGAAACTGCATTGTACATATAAGTACTATTTATTACAAACTGACAGAAATTGGAGATCATTAACACGAAACATTAGTAAAAATGACGTCGTACAAAGTTTCAGTGGGTCAGTAAAATTTACTAAATGATCGCTACCAGACATGAAGCAACCATTTTAACTTTCAGTTAGTGCCTAAACCATCACTTCTGTGTCGTTTAACAAATGTTACTGTGCAATGGAGAATTTTTATTACGTACTATACTGTAACCTGACCGCTTTTTGTTGCTCCTACTAAAATACCAATTATTACCAGCTTTTTATGGGAACACAACTTCCTCCTAAATTATAGCCCCGGTACTGGGTGGGTAGAGCTTTAAACATAAATCACATTGTGACTGTTGCTGTTGTGGCCTTCAGTACAGAGACTGGTTTGATGCAGCTCTCCATGGTACTCTATCCTGTGCTAGATTCTTCATCTCCCAGAACCTACTACAACCTACATCCTTCTGATTCTGCTTAGTGTATTAATCTCTTGGTCTCCCTCTACGATTTTTTTTCTCCACGCTACCCTCCAATACTAAACTGGTGATCCCTTGATGCCTCAGAGCGTGTCCTACCAACCGATCCCTTCTTCTAGTCAAGTTGTGCAACAAACTTCTCTTATCCCCAATTCTATTCAATACTTCCTCATTAGTTATGTAATCTACCCATCTAATCTTCAGCATTCTTCTCAAGAACCACATTTCGTACGCTTCTATTTTCTTCTTCTTCAAACTATGTATCGTCTATGTTTCACTTCCATACATGGCTACAAATACTTTCAGAAACGACTTCCTGACACTTAAATCTATACTCGATGTTAATAAATTTCTCTTCTTCAGAAACGCTTTCCTTGCCATAGCCAGTCAACATTTTATATCGTGTCTAATTCGACCATCATCAGTTATTTTGCTCCCCAAATAGCAAAACTCATTTACTGCTTTAAGTGTCTCATTTCCTAATATAATACCGTCAGCATCATCCGACTTAATTCGACTACATTCCATTATCATCGTTTTGCTTTTGCTGATGTTCGTCTTACATCCTCCTTTCAAGACACTGTCCATTCCGTTCAACTCCTATTACAGGTCCTTTGCTGTGACTGAGAGAATTACAATATCATCGGCGAACCTCAATGTTTTCTGCTCCATGTTTCTCCTACTGTTCTCAGTATACAGATTGAATAACATCGGGGATAGGCTACAAACTTGTCTCACTCCTTTCCCAACCACTGCTTCCCTTTCATGCCCTTCGACTCTAATAACTGCCATCTGGTTTCTGTACAAATTGTAAATAGCCTTTCGCTCCCTGTATTTTACCCCTGCCACCTTCAGAATTTGAAAGAGAGTATTCCAGTCAACATTGTCAAAAGCTTTCTCTAAGTCTACAAATGCTAGAAACGTAGGTTTGCCTTTTCTTAATCTTTCTTCTAAGATAAGTCGTAAGGTCAGTATTGCCTCACGTGTTCCAATATTTCTACGGAATCCAAACTCATCTTCCCCGAGGTCGTCTTCTACCAGTTTTTCCATTTGTTTCTAAAGAATTAGTGTTAGTTTATTGCAGCCGTGACTTATTAAACTGATAGTTGGTAATTTTCACATCTGTCAAGACCTGCTTTCTTTGGGGTTGGAATTATTCTATTCTTCTTGAAGTCTGACGGTACTTCGCCTGTCTCATACATCTTGCTCACCAGATGGTAGAGTGTAGTCAGGGCTGGCTCTCCCAAGGCTATCAATAGTTCTAATAGAATGTTGTCTACTCCCGAGTCCTTGTTTCGACTTAGGTCTTTCAGTGCTCTGTCAATCTCTTTACGCAGTATCACATCTCCCATTTCATCTTCATCTACATCCTCTTCGATTTCCATGTCCTCAAGTACATCCCCTTGTATAGACCGTCTATATACTCCTTCCACCTTTCTGCTTTTCCTTCTTTGCTTAGAACTCGGTTTCCATCTGAGCTCTTGATATTCATACAAATGGTTCTCTTTTCTCCAAAAGTGTCTCTAATTTTCCAGTAAGCAGTATCTATCTTACCGCTAGTGCGATATGCCTTTACCTCCTTACATTTGTCCTCTGGCCAACCCTGCTTAGCCCTTTCGCACTTCCTGTCGATCTCATTTTGAGACGTTTGTATTCCTTTTTGCCTGCATCATTTACTGTATTTTTACATTTTCTCTTTTCACCAATTAAATTCAATATTACTTCTGTTACCCAAGGATTTCTACTAGTCCTCGTCTTTTTACCTACTCGAACCTCCGCTGCCTTCACTACTTCGTCCCTCAAAGCCACCCATTCTTCTTCTACTGTATTTTTCCCCCATTCCTCTCAATCGTTTCCTAATGCTCTTCCTGAAACCGTGTACAACCTCTG
Source organism: Schistocerca gregaria (assembly GCF_023897955.1). Lineage (NCBI taxonomy): Eukaryota > Metazoa > Arthropoda > Insecta > Orthoptera > Acrididae > Schistocerca > Schistocerca gregaria. The sequence continues at coordinate 9,688,724 of NC_064924.1, read as the reverse complement.
GTTCTTTGAGTTTATCCAGGTCCCATCTCCTTAAATTTCCACCTTTTTGCAGTTTCTTCAGTTTTAATCTACAGTTCAGGGTCCTCGTCTGCCCCGGAAATATCTTACTATTTAAACCCTGGTTCCTAAATCTCTGCCTTAGTATTATATAATCTATCTGAAACCTTCGAGTATCTCCAGGCCTCTTCCACGTATACAACCTTCTTTCATGATTCTTGAACCAAGTGTTAGCTATGATTAAGTTATGCTCCGTGCAAAATTCTACCAGGCGTCTTCCTGTTTCATTTCTTACCCCCATTCCATATTCAACTACTACATTTCTTTTCCTTCCTTTTCCTACTATTGAATTACAATCTTCCATGAATATTAAATTTTCGTCTCCCTTCACTATCTGATTGATTTCTTTTACCTCATCATACATTTCATCAATCTTTTCGTCATCTGCGGAGATTTTTGGCATATAAACTTGTACTACTGTGGTAGGTGTGGGCTTCGTGTCTATCTTGGCCACAATAATGCCTTCACTATGCTGTTTGTAGTAGCTTACCAGCACTCAGTTTTGATTAATGGTTACTAATTTACAAGAGACGACATTTCTAAGCCACTACTTTCATTATTTTTCTTTTATACAAATTTATTTTTCATTATGACTTGACAAATAGTTTTTGGAGTTAAAAAACTTGTGCTACGCAACGACAGATATAGTTGAAGTATCACATTCAGACTTTTTATGGTTCGTTTAAGCAGAGGAATGCAACGACATCAGATTTTGTGCATAAAAATTACGCAGATGAGACCCTGTGAACGATAACTACTGAAACTAAATTAATGGTAATAATAATAAAAATATTAGTCAGTCAATTACAGCCGCAGATGGGTTGAGGTGTATGAGAAATTATAGGAAGCTGCAGTTGCGATCTAAAAATTATGAACAAAAGTATTGCGCCACCTACATATAGGATGTTAAGTGTAAAACTGCAACTATTTCTACTGATGACTGAAGGTGGTGTACTGAGCAAACTATACGTCTGCATTTATTTCATTTGCAGACTAATAACTGTAGCTATTAGAGGTAGTATTTTTTTTAGGTTGGTTAGTACGTCCAAGTACATGCGGCAAGAGCAAGCTCTCAGTGCTTATTTATCCCTGAGCGGTAGGTCAGGTGTTGAAGAGTGAATGTGTGGACCCACACGGTTAATCTATACCGACAGGTGTAGTCCACTTGGCGGCGTAGGAAACATTAGGCCATAAAATTTGTGACATGTTTGAGGAAAGACTGTTCGACATAGAGAAGAAACAATCGTCACACTGATATGTGTACATATAAGATAACACATACAAACACCGTGTAAAAGTGAGCATCCCTGGATTCTGATTCATTGGAAACAGGATGCGAAAGAATAAGCTTTATCAAACAAACAATATATTTTCTGTGGGATAAATACAAAAGAATGAAGAAAATAAAGGCAGTATATTCAAAGTGCATATATGTCCCCCATCTGTTAAACAGAATCTGCTGCAAGATGTATGTTTATGTGTTTACTGTACAACCAACGGTAACTGACTAGGCCCCGTCCACACTTTTTGTTGCTTTCCCTAAGCACCATGTTTCAGTGGTAGCAGAGCATGGCTACGGTTGTAATATTGCCAGTACCGTTACCGTTGGTTCGAATTGTGACTCTGTCAGTATTACACGATATTTGTCTTTGTTATTTGGTTGTTTTAGTTGACCAATTCTTTTGGCAGTCAGGCAGTGCCCGGGATAGGCCTGTTGAGGAAGAACCACCTCATTTATGAGCTGGAGATAAGGTGCCAGCCTACTGAAGGAAGTGTCCCACACTGAGTCGCCCACTTGCGTGCTACTGTTGTTCAGCAGGTTGATGTCGCACCGGATGTTGTGGGTGAGGCAGAAGCAGCCATTGAGTTTTTGTGTAAGGCTGTTAGGGGCCTTGAGGACACCACTGGCTTTTTGGAAGGCACTCGACCTAGTGGCAGTCAGTTAGACAGGTTGCTGTCACAGTTAGTACATTTAACCAACCGGATAGCGAATTTAAGGATATTAAAGTTAGAGGGTCGTTATAAGGAATCAACCGCTGAATTGGAGTCCTTGATTAATGAACTGCAATTTAAGATTACATTTTTAGATCTTGATGGGTAGAGAACTAGTGAGCAGGGCTTGCTGTCTCTGGGGGAGGGGGATAGCCCGGGAATGATGCACTTATGCCTCCCGTGAGGTTAGTCGCAGCGTTTGCTAAATTGCCTAATCCTCTGGTGCACCTCTTTCGGGACATCACAGAAGTAGTGATAGACCGACTCCAGCAAATTGAAGGGTTATTATGGTTGTTGTTTCTCCCTCAGCAACACGCTGATGCCTTTGGCGTTTCGCATCAAGTAGGTTTGTCGCTACTGTATCTGTTAGCTAGAGGGGAATTGAGAACCCTCGCATCCAGATCCACTGCAGAGCTGTTTTCCATGCGGCGGTTGAGGGAGCTTATAATTAATGAAACAGTGACCATGGGAGTTTGAAAACAGCTCGAGTGGCGCTATATTTGGGAGATGCAGCAAGATAAGGATGAGTTACATCAATATGTGGACAGAGGTAAGACGGCCTGCTTGGACTTCTTAGTCGACTTGCCAGAACAGGAGTTAGTTTCTATTGCCCTGAGGGGAATGCGAGTGGCGGATGAGTCACCCTTTGTGATCCGTGGTGGAGGGACGACCACGTCCCTCCACCCTGGGAAGAACTTCGTGCCACCGTCGTAGCGGTATCTGCGTTACCGTTTGCGGACCATCCATGCCGTGAAGTTAAGGTTCAGCCCGGGCGTTATCAAGGACAACTCCGAATTTTCTACACCGGCCGAGTTCGTTAAAAGGGAACCGCGGCGTTGTTTCAGGTGCGGTCGGACTGATCATTTAGTTCGTTTTTGCGTTCAATCGCACCCACCCAGAGGCAGTAAATGACACCGGGCTGGGCAGCGACCTCGGGATCGAGCCTTTAGACCTTGGTGTGCCCGTGTCGTTGCTCGATCATCACACTCCCTGCATTATATTTGTTATCGAGTAGGTGGCGAACCTACTAGTGCCCTTTTGGATTCCGGTAGCTCCTTTTCGTTGTTGAGTTTGAAATGGTTTCTTGAATTTGTCCATTTTACGAGACATAAGGGGGTCCCTTCTTCAGTTCAGAGATTTCGGGTTGCCAATGGGCAGGTGTTGCCTCTTCATAGTTAGGTCCAAGGGAGTATCTCGGTTGGCGATTTCTCGTGGCCCTTGTATTTGCCCTTAGTTAAGAAGCTGCCGGTCGATTTGATTTGGGATGTGATCTTATCAGTAAAACTGGTCTTGTTTTGGATTATTCCCGATAGATCGTCTTTTATTAGTTCGCTTCTGCTCAGAAGTTTGGGCTCTGTGAATGTGCTGAGCGTAAGGTGCATCGAAACGCCGGCATGCTGGCTGTTGATCCTAAGGTTAATGAGCTTGATCTCACTCCACAGCAGCCTTTGAACTAGGGAATTTGTTGCAGAGGTTCCCCTAGCTTCTCTGTGATAGACTGGTGGTTAATAATGTTCTTGACTACCACATTCATCTATCTGACCACATTACCATCAGGCAGTCCCCATATCGTCTCTCACCGCCTAAGATACTAAGATCTCTAAAATGCTTGAGCAAGAAGTTGATAGGCCTTCTACATCTGCTTATGCTTCCCCCATATTCGTTGTTCTTAAGTACCAGGGGTGGGGTTTTCGGCCTGTTGTTGACTATAGGTGCCTGAACACCAAAATTGTCCTCGACTCTGTTCCTTTATCTGATCTTCATAACTGTTTTACTTGGTTGGCCGGCACTAATTGGTTCATCGTGCTCGAGCTGAATCAAGCCTATTATCAGATTCCCTTATGCGAAGAACGTAAACACGTCACAGAATTTTGTATTGATTGGAATCTGTTTAACAGGATTCCCTTTGGTTTGGCTATTGGCGCACCCGTCCTTATTCGTTTGCTGAATAATATTCTTGGAGACTTGAAATTAGACTGTGTTTGTAGTTACATGGACGACTTGGTGATTCATAGCTGTTCATTTCAGGAGCATCAAGAACATATCCAGCAAGTCTTTGCTAGGTTGCAAGGGGCCGGTTTGGCTGTTAAACGCAGTAAGGTGTCATTAGCCAGGCAGCAGGTATCCTAAGCAGGCGAGGGCATTCACATTGACCAGGAGCGCACCAAGGCACTGAGAGCTCTCCCGCCGCCTACTGATAAACGCGGGATTGCTAGGTTCATAAGCGTGACTAATTATTTTAGACGTTTTGTCCCTAATTTTGCTGAGTTGGCGGCTCCTTCAAATGAATTGCGTCGGAAAGGGGTGCTTTTTGAATGGGGGCCTGCCCAAGAGGGCGCGTTTGACCACATTAAGGCAGTTATAGCCAATTCTCCCCTTCTCGGGGTGCCTGATTCTAATAAAAAATTTATTGTACAAACCGACTCATCTAATGCGGGAATTTGGGCCGTCCTCCTCCAGGAGTCCGAGGGTCAAAGGTAGTCATTAGCGTACGAGTCTCGTCGGTTAACCACTGCCGAAATTAAATATTCCGTTTACGAATGTGAGGTATTGGCCGTCTTATTCGCGCAGAAGTATCGCTTTTATCTCGAGCATAACGTATTTGATCTGGAAACCGACAATCGAGCATTGAGCTGGGCAAAAAATTGTCAAGGCTTTCGTGGCCACTTGTTGACAAACTGCCTATTGGCTCCTGTCTCGGGTTCTTCGGCCGACGTTCATCTTTTGGTTTTACTGACGTTTCGCCAGCACGAGTGGCTGGGATTGTCAAAGCTTCACCCTCCATTACCGGAGGTGAACTGGAGCCGAGCTCGCGGCCGCAGACTATATGTACCTGGCGCGCCAACGTCCGAGGGCTTCACCGCGGTCATTTCCGGTGCGGTTCTCCTCTTGCTACCTGCGACGGTCGTTGGCTGCAGTACGTGAAGCCAGGATCAGTTTAGCTTAAGGCTTTCCTCTTCCTTGTTGAAGCTATTTGCCTTTTTTGTTTTGTAGCTGCAGAAATACAAAAACATACGAATAGCTTCAACAAGTTGAAGATATTCGCATGTTTTTGTAGCTGATGGCGACCATCAGGATCTGGACCCCGCTTGGGGGACCGTTAAGAAACGGCTTTCGGCGGGTGAGCAATTGGATCAATATATTATCAGGAAGGATATTTTGTGTAAAAGGGTGGGACATACCAACGAGGTTAAGATCTGTCTACCAAGCACCATAATACGCCCGGTTTTCCATTATTTTCACAACTCGTTGATTGGCGGGCAATTAGAAACCTATAAGACCTCACAGAAGATAAAGGAGGATCTGACTTGGCCGTCTATTGACCGAGAAACGTGTGGCCAACCGAATAACACTTTTCAGCAGGGGTTCCTTAGTTCTAAGAGTGAGTCTTGCCCCATGGACAAACTCAATATTGATTATGTGGGGCCCTTACCTCGCACCAATTGGTACGTATTAGTTGTTATTAACGCCTTTTCCAGGTTCACCTGGCTTCTTCCGTCTCGTAACGGACTGCTGTTGCTAACATCGTGCGTTTAACTAACGTATTTAGTATTTTTGGACTCCCTCAGCAAATCGTTAGTGGTAATGCGCCGGCCTTTCTTGTTACTCCCTTCAAGGCCTGTTTTCAAAGCAGTGTAAAGCACGTGACGACCACCCCGTATTACCCGTAGGACTCTTTCTCGGAGAGGGTCAATCGTCATCTCAAACAGGCACTCATTATATTCCATCAGAAGACTCTAGTCTTCCTTGCCTTAGTTTTGCCTTCAACACCAGAAGCCATGAGGATTTGAAGACTACTCCGGTTTCCTTGATCTTTGCTTATCCTGTCAATTCCCCACTTTCGAAATTATGAGGAGTTCAAGATCTAATCCCTGCTGATATCACCCCTCAGGTCGTCAAAGAAAATTTGAATCGTTCCAGGCGCAGTATTGTCAGGGCCCGCAACAAACAAGCTCACCGTTACAACCGTATTCGGCGAGACTTCAGGGGTAAACCGGGAGACCAGGTGTACGTCCGTAATTTTCCCGGGAGGGAGGTGCGTGTTGGAAACCTTGGTAAATTCACTCCCTGTTTCCTGGGTCCCTGCACTATTACGCGTATTTTATGCCCAGTAGTCTTCTAGTTAAGGACCGTCGCACCGGTAAGCAATACCGGGTCCATCTCAATCAAATAAAGTTTGGTTAGACCACTTGTTGGAATACCCCAAGGTTGGTATTTGAGGGAGGAGGTTGAGCCATATGCGGCTCGTGTTGGTGCCGTTGGTAGGTTTTCATTGCGTGATAGGGATAGTGGCGTCTCATTATCTTCTTCTGTTTACTGGCGCCACAACGTTTGCTACCGTTGTCTGTCTGGGAGTGGCAGCAGTAGCGTTTATCGATATCCAGTACCCGTATCTTTGGAAGGACGTGAGGTGTTTTTCCGGGTGTGGTGTGTGAGTAGTTCGGTTGGGATGGAGCAGCAGAGAGGTCTGGCTGCACGAGGACATGCCAGGACCGCTGGCGTCGTGCAGGCACTGCCTGATCGAGGCGCTGCAGTTGCTGCGGCCACGACCTCGTTGTGCACCCGACACAGGACGTTGGGTTGAGTGAACGTTAAGCCAGTGGTGAAACCTCCATTTTTGTGACCACACCGTTTGTTCGTGCGTTGGTGCTGGAGGGTCGCCGCAAGACAAACACCAACGAGTGGAGCGCGTCGAGTTGGCAGAATCTGGTAGCCGTCTTCTATTGCCTGTTATTAGTTTGGAATTTTGTGTTATTATTGGTGAAATGCAACCAGCGCCATTTTACTGCGTAGTGGCCGCTAACGCCCCAGTTACGTGCCCTGAAGTTTATCATATTTTAGCGGCAGTGTACTTTTCCTCGTCTTTCTGATGCTGTCCAGCACGACGTGTAGTTCGACAGCCTCCTTGATTGCGCTGTGGACTGTCATTTCTTTTGTCTACCTTTCGTGTAGTGGTTCCTTCTGCCTTTCGATGTTTTAAACACTGAATTCTGAAGACGCAGTGCTGTCTCTCACCTCGCCCTCGCGTGAATTAGTCCACCGTTGTACTGGTTATCACACGTTAGGTGAATTTAAGAGGATTGATCGGCGTCCAAACTGTCCCTAGTTTGAGTCGCCATCCGGTTACGTGAGCATAACTCTTGGCTGCCTGTCTCACCGCTTACGCAGCTGTAGGGAATTTTCTCAGGTCGATCCTTGTCAATTGCTTGAAAATAATATTTTGTTAAAGTATTTCTGTTCCTTGTAGCTTGTGTTGCAGTCAATTTTTAATGATTATTTTGGTATTTTCTACGTGTAGTTGTCTTCCTCACTTGTAATTCAGGCCTTCAGCAGCTAATTGTTCTGAAGTATTGCTTGCGGCCTTCAGAAGACAAATAATTTTAAATTCTTTCTTAATAAGGCCTTAAGACTGTCATTCTTTTAAAACAAATTTTTGGTATTTTTAACGTATAATTGTCTTCCGCATTTTGAAATTCAGGCCGTCAGTCGTTAATTGTTCAAAGTATTGCCCGTGGCCTTCAGCAGACAAATAATTTGAACTCTTACTTGAAAAAGCCTTAAGCTGTTAGTGTAGCATGTGATACAGTCAATTTTTTTTTTGATTGTTTTAAAAATTGTTTTGGTATCTTCAACGTGTAGTTGTCTTCCTCACTTGTAATTCAGGCCATCAGCAGCTAATTGTTCTGAAGTATTGCTTGCGGCCTCCAGCCGAAAAATAATTTTGAATTCTTTCTTAATAAGCTGTCAGTGTAACTTGTGTTACACTTTTCTTTTAATGATGACGTATGTGCATTCTGCTTTTGTTTACATTTGTCCTCTGTCAACGTAAGCACGTGGATGTGTTCCATCACCCCGAGTACCCGCACTGAGCGGTGGGAGCGTCAACGTCAGTGTTGTGTTATGTCATTAATAGCGTTTTCTTTCAGTGAATGGTACTCTGTGGTATATTGTTGAATAGGTCTTTAGGAGAGGAAATGAGTTACCGAATAAAAAAGTACAGGGTGCCATTTTAAAAAGTCATACCGGTCTTCATATCTTTATATAAAACAAAGCTACAGCGAAGGCAATCATTCTGATTGATGTCTAGTTTGCATCTGGACAAACAGTTACTTATGGTGGTCAAGATAAATGGGATACCCTGTATATTGTTTATTACCCGTGTGTCCCTACGGCTTATCCCCCTCTTCCTCATAATTTCGAACATCTCGCTCCATTATGCATTGTCGAACGATTTTTCCTGGTAGACAAATCCTATGAACGTATCTCGATTTTTCTTTAGTCTTGCTTCCACTATCAGATGCAACGTCATAATTGCCTCTCCGGTGCCTTTACCTTTCCTGAAGCGAAACTGCTCCGTAACGTAATTAATAACCCACTATTCAGATTACAAGCGGCACTTGGAAGTAAGGTATGTACCTAAAACAAACATCAGTGAGTGTGAATTTAAGAAGTATTTCCTCATTTCATATCTGTACGGTGAAGAAAATGTTGTGTAATGTTTTTGTGAACGGTATCTATTGAATGCTGGACATTTGCCACGCCGGACGTTTGCCTCACCGGATATTTGCCACTCTTGCCCCATCTCCAGGTAGCTTGAGAAGCTATCCTTCAGGTAAGGCACGCCCTTTCTCGTACTTCTGTCCGCTTTCAAACCGCCGTCTCCACATCTTACTCGATACAACCAGTACGTAAGGGACTTTCTTCGACATGTTGGAGGTTCTTTTCCGAAATCGAAATATTTACAATTTTTGGGAAACGAAAGCAATTCCGACGATTAAATCAGTATGTAATTAGTTCTGCCAGGTATAAATATAGATCCCTCCGTCTGTTCGGTAGCTTCCTTTCACGCTTACTGATTGCGATAGAAACAGTCCATCACCATGAGAGCAACAAGAAAGGAACGATGTAAAGAGAATGCGAATGTAATCTTATCATTTCTTTTTGTTCACTGCATTTGTGCCTACTTTAAGTACTACAACTTCATGCCCAAATGACAACAAGGAAAGAAGAAATGGGCATGTGAATGTTTGAAAAGAAGAACAACATACACCATATTAATTTACTCTCGGGTTTTAGAGAGTAAATTACCCGGGTTTTAGATTGTGCCCCAGGAAAGACGACGTCGATTTAGATCCGATTACGGCATATGCCACCCGGGGATAGTAGATTTATTCACAATCATTTCAACTTCGTCTGCCAATATGCAGTGTAGTGGGATTTATGTCTGTCTTTTAATAGGGAATATTCACAGCACTACTGCTTGCAATTCAACAGCTTACTGGGCGAGTTTCAAAGGGGGCAAATTGTGACGAGATCGCCCTTTCCGAGAATTACCATAAAAGGAGGTACGTGCCACGTTAGTTGTGCAACGATGCTCGCGTCAGTGGTCACGTGAACACTGTCACAGCGGCAGACAAGGTCCTGGACGTCCACGCAGCACAGACGGCCGCCAGTGTCGCCGTATTGTATCGGCAGCAGTGGCAGGTCGTACAGCTACCGCGGCACAGGTAAGAGGGCTCGTGAGATCAGGCGTGTCAGCGCGAACTTTGGTGAGCCGGTTACTAGCAGTGGGACTACTAGCACGCACGCCTCCAGCCCGCCTTCCACTTGCACCTCAGTACCTCCTTGCACGGTCTGACGGGTGCTGTCGGACATCACTCGAAAGATGGAATGCCGGCAGTGGTCTTTGGTGAAGTAAGCAGATTCTGTCTGAAGCAGTTTCTGTCTGTACGCAAGTGATGTTCGTTCGCATGTGCAATGTAGACTTGGTGAGTGCTGTCTCTTAGAGCGCATCCGTCACAGGCTTTATGATCTTGGAAGCGATAAGCTACGACTCTCTTTCGCGATTGGTGTTTCTCGAGGGGACGCTAATCGACGCTCAGTATGAGCACAATGTTGTTCTTTTGGTGCTCTTGCAACAGGAAAGTGATGTGATGCTCCAACAGAATAACGCGCGCCCACACATTGTTCGTGAAACTTACGTGCTGTGCAAGGCGTGTGCAGCAACTTCCCTGGTCAGCAGGATCTTCAGTCGAGCACATACGGTATTCTATGGGACGAGACGTGACTCATGTGACTCGTCAATTACAGAACTGGTCGAGCAGGTGTGGCATAACATATCCCAGGAAAGTGTTCACCATCTCTACGATCGACTGGATGCCAGAGTGAACGCCTGGATTGCTACCTGTGAAGGCTACACTACGTACTGACATGGATCTTTCAGTATGGTCGACATCTGGAGCCTTAGAAACGCTTGTGCTATTGATTTGTAACTGTAATCATTTCATGTCGTCCATACGGATTGTTGCAATAAGAAGTCTTGAAGGAATTGGAAACCTGTGAAATGGAGTACTACTTTCTTTCTGACAGTGTATCTGGCTGGCTGACCGTTCTCATAAAACCTGCATAACGCAATTAAAATGCCTTTGTAATGCTTTAGGAAGACAATGGGACGATTTCGATAGTCTTAAAACTTGTGCCACGTGCTTATTTATGTCAGCTGAAAGGGGGCAAGTGTGTTGCCAGTGCCTGCTTGTCAGTAAGCCAGCACCTGGTGCATCGCGACCTCACGATCTGCATGCCACAAGCACCACTCACAGGCAGCTGCTCTCGCTGCAGTAAAATGTCTCACGTCATACGACGGCTTCGACACGTCTTTTCGACTGGAAGCCTTGTTCACTTCACGAGCCGCAGCTTATCCTACATCATTTCTAGTCATTCTTTTTCCAATCAGCAAATGACATGGTAAGTAGGGGGACGGCACACTCAACTACCAGCTATGGTCATGCAGAATAGACGGCCATCACCCAATGACTGGACCGAGCGAGGTAGCGCAGTGACTAGCATAAAGTGAAAGGCGCAATGTATTTTGCATATCGATTTCATCAACAATTATAGGATATTTATCATTCTGAGCCTGAGTACTGGAACAATCGGTACAGAAATGTTAATGATATTGTGAAACACAGTGACTGGCAGTAGGGTGCCCTGTATAATTTGCCTGTCTCTCGTTTGTAATGCGTTATGAATGATTCGGGTGGGCGCGCAAACGTGCTCAGCAGTGGACTTGTCACAGAGCAAAAGGAAACATTTTAGCTACGGAGGTCAGTGACCTCGACCTGGGCGGCGTAAGATTCTCGCAAGTGAAGCAGGCTCGGAGCTTGCAGGGTGCACCAAGCATTGTTCTCGCACAGGACATGTTGCGGCTGTGGCGGTCCGGCGCCACAGGCCGGAGTCGGGGGCGCTTTTCTGCGATTTCAGACTTCTTTTGAAGATTAGCGTCTGCTGCTCGTAGAAAATGCAGGCCACGGGAAACAAACTCCAGCCCCTTAGCGGTCCTTTCTGAATTCCTCGAACCCAGTTGAGAGGCTGTCGAAATTGGCGGGAAAACGTGTGGTCGGCGTGTGTGACGCCAGATCGCAGCGTGGGAATGATAGTTTTTGGTAGTAAGGGGGAACCGCTGGAAAAATCGCACGGTTCTCTGTTAGATTGGGCCTCAGTTGTTGGTAATTTTCCGAGTGGCTGCTGAGACCTTTTCGCGGGAAGGAGTACGAAGAGCGCAAGCCATCAAAGTGCCTGGTTCGATATTCCGGTAGTAAGGCGGCTTAATACTCCGTCTTCCCAAAGGGGCCGGCACACCCGCAGCGCACAGCTCGCGACGCAGCGCGATCGTGCCCACCGTGTGTGAATTGCAGCAACAGGCAGAGCAGTTGAATTTGATGTCACACTCGTGGAATCCAGGACGAACGCCGTCTTACCTCCTTTCGCATTGGTAATGAATGTGCGGTTTTCTAGGTTTCAGCCACCTGCTTCCAGTCACTGTTCCGATACAGAGTTACAGGAATAATAGTCATCAGTTGTCGAGAACACAGACAGATAGCAAATTCTGGAGAGGGCAACAAGTAATTTAATGATAAGAGTGTGACACTGCTTTCTATTCGGTCTTCATGCTAATCTGGATAGATATAATTGTCACAGGTTTTTGATTACTCATTTTCTATGTTGATCTCGTAAATCTGTTTATTAATTAATGTGAGTATTGAATTTAGTTGTTGTTTCTGTTCTAACCGTTCACATACATTAATGTGTAGGTTTTGAAAGTACATCCAAGAAGATATTAGAAATCAGGTCAAAATTGTAACAAAAATCTTTCTCCATTCAGATTTCAGACTGAGATATCTGTTTTGCACTTTCCCCCAGTTTAAGAGCTGTGGCTATTGAGTCAATATTATGGTGGTGTGAGTGAGAGTGGGAGGGAGAAGAGGATGTATTCGGTCAACCTGTCATTTCTTTCAATCAAATTGTGCGTAAAATTTAGTGTTTCCTCAATTTGATTAACTACCAACATAACCTTCACCATTGTTCTATAGCACCACATTTCAAATACTTCTGTTCTATTCTTGTTTGAACTGCTTATCGTCCACCCTTTTCTTCTGCAGAGGGCTACACACTGGACAAAGATCTTCAGAAAATACTTCCTGTCTCTTAAATTTGTATTTATCGTTTGCAAATATCTCTTACTTTTCTCGTTATTAACTGTTTTCATTTTTGTATCGCTTCTACTATGCTCATTGCCAGCTGTTTGTCTTCTATTTTGAAAAACTAGTAGTTTTATTGGCTCGTTAAGTAATTTAATTTTCTAATCACTTGCTGGTCTATTCTGCTACACTCAATTTCCTTTGTTTTACTTTTTTTAATTTACACCTTGTAACGTCTTTTCAGCACGCTATGCATTCCGTATCACTCGTGTTGCAACTCTTTTGGCTTAGAACTTCATCGGTAGACCTCAAAGTTGCTGTAGCTGAACTTGAACTCCCTTTTGAAATTGGCTTCTCGGTTTCCTCTGTTGCCTCCCAGGTACAGAGAGTGAATGACTCGGAGGATACGTTATGACGTCTCGTCAGCCCTTTGTAGACCAACAGTCTCTTTTAGGCACTTCCAATGTTATAACAACAAACTGAGTTCTCCACGAGTCGCAGATAATCTTTCACACCCTGTAGTTTTGTTAGCTCAGAATGTCAAAGAGGGTAGACTTGTGAGTGATTACAAAAGGTTTCTGTAAATGTCTAAAGTTTGCACGACATTCTCACAGTTACAGTGATTAATTCGTGTCAGTATTTTCCAGCCTTGGCTTATCAAATGGATGGCTCTATAACAGTAAAACAGCGAGCACTTACCGTCCTCGGAACTGGAATTATTACGTTCTTTTCGAAGCCTGATGGTTTCTCCGCGTGTCACATACATTTTTCATACCAGTTGAAATAGATTTGCCGCGGTAGTATTATTGAGGATAAAAATTTGTAAGGTAAATCGATCTTATCAGAACCGAAGCGAACCAAAATAGAAATTGGGTTAGATAGAGCAGCAATCAGTCGTAGAATTAAGTTGCTTAAATGTGACATTTATAGTCACAACGCAGATCAGATTTCGACCTGTGTCAGACCATTATCAATGCGGTGCGGAATTGTAGCAGTTTGGTCGTGCTCAAGTGAATGCTTACACAGTTCAGCCATTACTGCGAACTGTGTAAGCATTCACTTGAGCACGAACAACTGCTACAACCTGCTGACACAGGTCGAAATCTGATCTGCGTTGTGATTATAAATGTCACATTAAAGCAACTTAATTCTACGACTGATTGCTGCTCTATCTAACCCAATATAACCACAGTCGTTGCATGCACCCACCCCATGGAGCGCAACCTGATGAAAATAGTAACTGCAATCTTCAAACACACAAGCGTATAGCACACTGGTGGTGGTTTTTGTGCCCGAAGGTCCTACTTTGTAAATGCTCGGTGTCAGCAGCTGCCTGTTTTGTCCACATTACGTAGTCCGGACCGGCGGCGGCGGCGGCGGCGGCGGCGGGGGCGGCGGCGGGGGCGGTGCCGAGGTGCGAGCGCCGGCCAGCCTTATCGGCGCTTTCGCCCGCGGCGACAAGGACGCCGGCCGATAGGCGGCCGCTCTGCATACGCGTATATATAGAGGGGGCGGCGGGCGGCGGCCCACGACGCCATGGCATCGCGACGCCGCCCCCGCGCCGGACCGCTGCTGAGGCCGTTGCTTCTACTCTTGCTGGGCGCCGCCGCCGGCCAGGAGGTGCCGCCCTCGTGCGACAGGTAGGGGCGCAACCACATGGCGTGCAGCCAGTTTCCTAGTACAGTACAGCACAGTTCTAAAGAAAAGACGACTCCGAAGAATTCCGACATCAGTTGTGTACAAAAAAAATCGAGAGATAAACCAGGCGTAAGTCACAAGTGCCGAGTCTTCTCACGTAGCAACATTTTTAAAAACTCTGAGTCCAGTAGTTAATAGGAATTCGGGTGGGAAGATCTGGGATCAGGTTAGCCTAATGCAAGTCCTTGGATCCCCATATAACTGCTTCAGCTTTCACCATATTTAATTCATAACTTGCCTTTATTAAAAGAAGCAAGTTTTAACCGATCGACAGCAAAATTGACGAATCAGACTTTACAACAATGAGTTTTAAACACCTGCAACGAATTACGAGCCACCATTCATTAACTATACAGCAAAATTACAGAGCGTTAAAAACAAGTAACAACGATTAACAAATTTCACTGAGCGACTTTTCTTTACTACTAAACGATATTAAAACAGCTTAACAGTCACAGAATAGGCAGCTACATTTAACCAAACTTCATTGATCAGATTTTAAGGACATTACACTACTGGCCATTAAAATTGCTCCACCAAGAAGAAATGCAGATGATAAACGGGTATTCATTGGAAAAATATATTACACTAGAACTGACATGTGATTACATTTTCACGCAATTTGGGTGCATACGTCCTGAGAAATCAGTACCCAAAACAACCACCTCCTGCCGTAATAACGGCCTTGATACGCTTAGCCATTGAGTCAAACAGAGCTTAGATGGCGTGTACAGGTACAGCTGCCCCTGCAGCTTCAACACGATACCACAGTTCATCTAGAGTAGTGACTGGCGTATTGTGACTAGCGAGTTGCTCGGACACTATTGACCAGAGGTTTTTAATTGGTGAGAGATCTGGAGAATGTGCTGGCCAGGGCAGCAGTCGAACATTATCTGTATCCAGAAGGGCCCGTACAGGAACAGCAACATGCGGTCGTGCATTATCCTGCTGAAATGTAGGGTTTCGCAGGGATCGAAAGAAGGGTAGAGCCACGGGTCGTAACACATCTGAAATGTAACGTCCACTGTTGAAAGTGCCGTCAATGCGAACTAGAGGTGACCGAGACGTGTAACCAATGGTACCCCATACCATCACGTTGGGTGATACACCAGTATGGCGATGACGAATACACGCTTCCAATGTGCGTTCACCGCGATGTCGCCAAACACGGGTGCGACCATCATGATGCTGTAAACAGAACCTGGATTCATCCAAAAAATGACGTTTTGCCATTCGTGCACCCAGGTAAGTCGTTGACTACACCATCGCAGGCGTCTGTGATGCAGCGTCAAGAATAACCCCAGCCATGGTCTCCGAGCTGATAGTCCATGCTGCTGCAAACGTCGTCGAACTGTTCGTGCAGATGGTCGTTGTCTTGCAAACGTCCCCATCTGTTGACTCTGGGATCGAGACGTAGCTGCACGATCCGTTACAGCTATGCGGATAAGATGGCTGTCATCTCGACTGCTAGTGATACGAGGCCGTTGGGATCCAGCACGGCGTTCCGTATTACCCTCCTGAACCCACCGATTCCATATTCTGCTAACAGTTATTGGATCTTGGCCAGTGCGAGCAGCAATGTAGAGATACGATGAACCGGAATCGCGATAGACTACAATCCGACCTTTGTAAAAGTCGGAAATGTGATGGTACGCATTTCTCCTCCTTGCACGAGGCATCACAACAACGTTTCGAGAGGCAACGCCGGTCAAATGCTGTTTGTGTATGAGAAATCGGTTCAAAACTTTCCTCATGTTAGCACGTTGTAGGTGTCGCCACCGGCGCCAGCCTTGTGTGAATGCTCTGAAAAGCTAATCATTTGCATAGCACAGCATCTTCTTCCTGTCGGTTAAATTTCGCGTCTGTAGCACGTCATCTTCGTGGTGTAGCAATTTTAAAGGCCAGTGGTGTATTTTTATAAACAGCTGCTATTATTTATCAGCACAAATCCCATCGGGTTGCGGGGACAGAGGGGGACGGAAGGGAAGGGCGACAGGTAAGGACGTATAAGGGTGTTACTGAAGTGGGATGGCCGACGTCCTTCCTCTCCTTGAGCCTGCAACAAGCCGGGTGCCTTCAGTAGCAGCGAACCCGTTAAGTCGCTGCTGTGTTTTACCAAATGCCAAGCCCACTCACGGAAATACGTTTCTCAGGACGGGCAATAACCGACAGTCAGAACCGAGCTTGGAGCCTCCAGAGGAGGTGACTCGATCTCCCGCTCAACATGCAGAACTCCAAACCTGTAGCGCCACGAGCCGACTCGCTCCACACAGCGCACGCTCACTCGCTCCCCTTCCGGACTTTGGTCCCTACCGATGGCGCTACCGGCGCACCTCCGGAGTTATCCAGACAAATATAGTCAACGCAGGCCGAGCCCACGGGGCTCAGTCTCCCCCACAAACTCGAACACACCGCACCGGAATCCTGCACCGGGGGCAGAAGCTAAAGATGGGGCTAGCTACCCTCCTTAACCTAACTACCATTTACGCTGAAGATCTTCCCGTTCATTAAGGACCAAGAGATTAACTGGAGTCAGGAATCTTAAAATTTTACGGGGGCCTATAAAACGGTGAATCACTTCACTAGACGACTCTGCAGGTGATGGTTAATCAATGTAGCAAATATCTACTAATACCAATATTGCTGGTGTCTGTTTTGAACACAGCCGAAGTAGACTTTTCCTGCACGTCGGTAAGGGGCCTGAAGATGACGTAATAAAACGCTGAAACTGGTTGCCAAATAAAATAAGTTTGAAAATTGACGGGTGAAGGTTATTTAATTTGACATCCTGTATCGAACAGCCGAGTACAGCAACCATTTCTAAAATGATCGACATACAGAGACTGGATAGAAGAGTCCCAGCGTTTATGGAACCTAGCTTGAAATGCTATCAACGCACCCCTCAAATTTCTGTTCGTACACTGAGCAAAGACTGGCTGGGGATAGTAAGGAATAGTGGTAACATCCCTAATAACATGATCGAAACAAAATCTCCAGGATTCCCGAGATATAAATGCCAGAGCATTCTCTCTTACGAGGGCGCACGGTGGTTCAAAGACGGCAAGGATTTTGGTAAGATCCTGCTTGGATTGGCCACTAGTTATCCCGCAGCCGGGAATTAACCAGCTAAAACGGGAAAACTCGTCGACCACCACGAAACCAACTTTTAATGAACCTCCGCCATCATATGAGGAAAAGAGATGCTACGTAGTCCACAAAGAGATGGTCCACGGCTTTGTTCTCACGAGGAGTCTCGACAAGACCTTTGCATGAGTTAAAATTGGGTTTCCCTTGTTTCCATAACTGACAGACCGCACTAACCGAGGTATATCCTCACACACAGAGGGCCAAACCACATGTTACCTAATTTTGGCCAAGGTCTTTTGAAACCTGTATTACAGCCCACCGCGAAGCTACGAAAATACCTAAAAGCAGTTGGAATCAATACCTGAGGGAAGCAAATTTTGAATGTGCGGTCTCCCTTCCCTTTTGGCAGGCAATAACTTTATGAACAACTTACCCGTCGATTTGCTCTCCATTTAAAAGGCTTTTTTTGTTTGTTTGGAAAATACGGAAATCTCCTTCCTCTCGCCCGCTGAGATCACAAAAGAGTTCAGAAACTACAGTCAACACAGCACTGCCCAAGGCAAGCTCGCCACTGTCCTCTGCACATTGCGGGAAGTCGCAGTCTTAATGTGTGCGACTTAAGGAATCGGCCACACTGTTGTCTGGACCCCTGGTACGACGAACTAAAACGAAATGAGGAGATGAGGGCTGCCCAACGAGCAACCCCTCTGCTTTTCTAGGGAGGTCCAGTATATAACTCAACGCCTGATTATCAGTTTCGAGCATGTTTCACTTGGCTCTGGGTAATACTTAAACTTATGCAAGGCGAAGAGAACTGCCAACACATCCCACTCATACGATGAATATTTTAATTCAGTAGGAGATAAGCAGCATGATGCGTAGGAGACGGAACACCTCTCTCCCTGATGTTCTTGGAGGAATATTGCCGCTGTCCCAAAATGGAATGCGTCACCCTGGACAGTGAAGGGCTTACCGAAATCTGGCAAATGACGCAGGACAGTTGCTAAGGGCGGCTTTATTTGCCTCAAAGGAAGCTCGATCACTCTCCCCCTCCAAAGGAAGGGATCATCTTACTTGTACAAGTCATTCAAGAGCGCCGTCAATTGGGCGAAATTAGGAACAAACTTCCAAAATAAATTCGCCATTCCACTTCCTTTTTGATATCGGGTGGGGAGGGAGAGGGGGGGGGGGGGGCAGGCACGCAAGGAACTTGTCCACTCCTGGTCAATGCTGACCCCATGAATCCACTGACTTTCAGTAGACGGTGAAATACAAAGCTCAAAAAGACAATTAAGAATCACTGACTAGAGCTACACCTAACCAAAATTCACTGATCACAGTTTGAGCAAATGATTTATAAACACACGCTCTTAATTATGGGTATTGGTGTCGTAAGCCCTCCCAGGGAAGGAGGGAGGGGTGGGGGGAAGCGAAGAATATACAAGGAAGTTACTTCACTTGGATAGGATGGTCCCCGTCCTTTCACTTCTTAAGCCTGCAAGAGACTGACCTTTACTGGTTTCGAACCTCTCAAATAATCTCCAAATTGCTGGTGTGTTTTTCAGAATAACGTGCCCAGTCATGGAAACCGCTTCGCAGGACAGGCGGTAACAGGCAGTGAAAACCAGGCTTGGCACCTTCACAGGAGCCGATTCGTTGTGTCGTGTACCGTCCAGAACTCCAAACCCGTCGTGTCCCCAGCAGATTCCCTCTGCAAACAGCATACTCACTTCACAAAACCTTCCAGCTTCGCGGCTTTTGTTCCCATTGATGGCACTATTCACACACCTGCAAAGTTGTCCAAACGAAGACTCTCAGGGACGACATCAAGGCTAGCCTGCACAGCTCAGTTATTTTCTAATTGACAAGTATTTCAAACGATAGCAGCTTTTGTTTTCATCTACCAAGTACATCTAAATTTGTCTATGCAATATATTAAAGGAAAACTGTTTTGGTTTCGAAATAATGATTTCACCCTTTTGGGTCATCATCAGATTATTTAAAAAGAAAAGGAAAACGAAAAACAGTAACACAGAATGGGCATGGTCCTGTTCACATCTACAATGAGTAATAAGTACTTTAAAAATGTCGTAAGGAAAACATACTAGTGTATAGTATTCTGCAAATAAGCATTCATGAAAAAAGTGTGAGATAGTGCAAGAATGTATGAGGCTAATATACTGACGAGAAGTTTTGAAAGTTATGGGCCAAACGTTATACCACATAAGATCAGACACTTCTATATGTGGAACCTTAAGATAGACAGTGGCAGAAGCGGAGTCCTCGACTTTCCGCCGTGACGAATTTACCGGACGTGGCGTCATTGATAATCCTAACGTTTACTGTGCTGCTGAGAACAGAAAAATCTGTTCCTACGATGTACGACGCTGGTATCTTTATCCTATCTCTGAAGAAACCTTCCACATCGAGTGCTCGGGGTCGTGCAAGGTAGAAGTTGACTCATAGCGTTGCTTTACGATATTGGTTCGGCGTGTGGACTCGCTAATACAGACGGAGCGCGTGTAAGAACCTATATAAAAACGAAGGCAGCGTTATGAACCTTTATTGGATCAATTGCTATTATTACCACACCGTCAACACAACTACAACAAATGGCTGTTGTTTCACTACTTTTGGCGTTCGACGGACGTACACACTGCTTCACAGGAGACCCCGCATTAAACGTATAGCCACGAATGGTAATGCCCTACAAGTGCGCACCAAATAATAACCTAAAAGTTATGCTCTGGTGTGACATGTCAGGCGGTTGTCTCGCTACAGGCGATTGTGTTTCACTTTGGGATGCGATGTGAAATGAATCAGGGACTGATGAGAAAAATCAAGTAAAGAGAAAACATATTTACTATCTTGTTTCGATTACGCTGCGAAATTTTCGCTGTGAAGGCCTAACACAGGCTCCACACATTCCCGATCCCTGCCCACTCGATTTCCATGTTTTTGGAGCCGTGAAGGAAGGCATTCGTGACAGTCACGATTCGGTAGGCAACCGCAAACTTTCTTCTCCGAAGGCATCGACCGTCTTGTCTCTCAGTGGCATGAACGTATTAACAGTTAAAGTGATTACATTTGAAATAGCAAACAGTTTACTTAGTCTTTTTCCTCGGGCTTCGCTGCTATCTGTCTACAAAAGTTTATATGGTCAACCGTTTGAGCAGAGCAAAAAAAAAAAACTCTCTGGAAATTACACACTGGATTTTTGTCGGAATATTCACAGGCAGACTGAAAGTGGAAAATGGATAAAACTAACCACTGTGGGGTCTAACTCTGCAACGATAGTTAGAATACCGATCGATGTTTACGTATGTTGTATTTCATTCTTTCTGAATAGAATTAGAAAATAAGAAAAAATTGAAATAATGTGTTCAAATATTTTTCGAAATTATTTGTCTGAAAGTGAGAAGTAAAGTACATGTGAAGAGTGTTTGACCTGCTCAAATTTTGTACAGCAAATGAGAAATTAAAGTTCAATTTTAACTTCGGAGTGCACAATTTTAAAGAGTAGTAGTGGAAATTTGTCTGCAAATTTGAGGTTAAAAACTGAACGTTATTAAATTGTCAATCGGCATATCATTTGCTGTATATTACTTGGAGCACAATTCAAAGTCGTGTGCAATGTCTCCCTACTGTATATTATCTCTTGTGTTAGACAAATAATTTCACGAAAGGTTTGAGATTTTTTCGAGTTTTCCTCGCCGGCCGGCAGCCAGTGCGTGCGCAGGGCGAGCTCCGCGGGGTTGCCCCGCCTTGCGCGTGCGCACTGGCCGCGGTCGTGCTGGAAGGGTGGCGTGGCGGCCGGACGCGACCTCCGCTGGGCCCAGCAACGGACAGCGAGGGTCGGCCTGTGAGGCGGAACTCACCAGCCAGTAGTGATACACTACCAGAGCTCATTAACGACCAAAGCAAAATTTATTAAATTTTCAATACGACCGTGAATGAGACAATGCATCGCGCAAACATTTACATAATTATTTCATCGAGAAAATATAATATTTAATGGAAAGTAGATAACGCCTTTCCACTTTCTTCTGTGTCCTGTTTTCTTTCCAAATGTCATTTATTGTCAAAAATTCTTTTTTCCCTGTGTAAAAACTGTCTGTTCTGTTGTTAAAAAAGCTATTTTAACGAAACCTATTTCACCTTTCTAAATTTCTATTAGTGCACGGTGTTGGTGGGCTCTTTCTTTGTCCAGGTAGCGTAAAACTTAAATCATTGTTCACTCTTATACAGGGTGTTACAAAAAGGTACGGCCAAACTTTCAGGAAACATTCCTCACACACAAAGAAAGAAAATATGTTATGTGGACATGTGTCCGGAAACGTTTACTTTCCATGTTAGAGCTCATTTTATTACTTCTCTTCAAATCACATTAATCATGGAATGGAAACACACAGCAACAGAACGTACCAGCGTGGCTTCAAACACTTTGTTGCAGGAAATGTTCAAAATATCCTCCGTTAGCGAGGATACATGCATCCACCCTCCGTCGCATGGAATCCCTGATGCGCTTATGCAGCCCTGGAGAGTGGCGTATTGTATCACAGCCGTCCACAATACGAGCACGAAGAGTCTCTACGTTTGGTACCGGGGTTGCATAGACAAGAGCTTTAAAATGCCCCCATAAATGAAAGTCAAGAGGGCTGAGGTCAGAAGAGCGTGGAGGCCATGGAATTGGTCCGCCTCTACCAATCCATCGGTCGCCGAATCCGTTGTTGAGAAGCGTAAGAACACTTCGACTGAAATGTGCAGGAACTCCATCGTGCATGAACCACATGTTGTGTCGTACTTGTAGAGGCGCATTTTTTAGCAGCACAGGTAGAGTATCCCCTATGAAATCATTATAACGTGCTCCATTGAGCGTAGATTGAAGAACATGGGTCCCAATCAGGACATCACCAACAATGCCTGCCCAAACGTTCACAGAAAATCTGTGTTGATGACGTGATTGCACAATTGCGCGCGGATTCTCGTCAGCCCATACATGCTGATTGTGAAAATTAACAATTTGATCACGTTGGAATGAAGCCTCATCCGTAAAGAGAACATTTGCACTGCTGATAGTGCCTGCACACGCTGTACATGGTACGGAAACAACTGGTTCTCCCGTAGCACTCTCCATACAGTGACGTGGTCAACGTTACCTTGTACAGCAGCAACTTCTCTGACGCTGACATTTTGGCCGTACCTTTTTGTACCACCCTGTATACATTTGGCCAGTTTCGCCTGAGAATATCGACTGGAAAGAAACCCCTTATTCAGCGTTCGTAATATGCCATAATAACAAAGCCAGTAACAACGATTAATAAGACGCTACATCGACTAGAAAAGTACCAGTAGCCGTGACTACAAACGACAGGGGCAGTGCGAATGTTGTGACGGTGGCGTTCCGTTCAGTTTCGTTGACGGCCCACGAGAATGCCACCATTTGCAGCCTACTGTCGAACGTTTTGCCGTTTCGCTGCGACAGTTGCGTGGCGCTCTGGGAGTCTACCTCCCGGCCGTAATTTGCGTTGGTACGCCAGGGTGCGAGTCGGGGCCGTTCGTTGTTCCTTTTGGATATTTCCAGTCGTTAATACAAGGGGAGACCAAAAGGACAGTTCGAATGCTACACTAACACCTTGCCTACATGCCGGTGCTGATATACCAGCGTCTGAATCGTGCTGGGTAGCAATACGTTGCAGCAACGCTCTCGCTCCTTATATGTATGTCCCCCTAACAGAAAACCGAAGTCTAGCCAAGTAAGTCATTTCATGGGGCTGCAATCTTTTGGTTAATGACGAACCGAACACTGTTTTCTACGACTGCTCCTCTAGCATTTCATCAAGTCACCTCCATCAGAAGGCAATAGTTTCCTCCTTACTGCTGCCTCTTCCGTGAACCGCGTATGCCAAAGGTTTTGTTCTCCACCGAGACAAATGAAACAAGTAGACTAGCTATGACGTGGAAAAGGACGACTCGGAAGTCCCGAAGAGAGACGTTACGAATGCATCTTATATGTGAGGACGTCTACTGCGGCAAACTCAAGAAGAAGAAGAAGATGATGATGATGATGAAGATGATGATGGTGATGATGACACTGCAGTCGATATAACCGTAATGCGGGTAACGGTAGCCCAGTTTGTATTTCACTAGCTTTTGTTTTCTACTGATGTGAATTTCTTCGAGACGAGCAAACTGTCGTGAGCAGTAGTGGAGACGGAGGTCTTTTCGGACGCCTTGGATTTCCACTGAGAGGCGTGTTCGTAACAGTAACAGACTCGACGTTGAGTGTAGTTTAATTTCTAACCAAACTCTGCGACTTCGAGCAAATTATTTCCAAGACCGAACGATGTATTAGTCTATCCGAACAAATAGGCATATTGTATGTCAAGCAATGGTTTACTTCGCGTGCAAAACAGAACCGTGATTTCCACATCGGATGTGGGTGCCTTGCACTAATTAATATTATTGCGCTGTGCTGAACAAACTTAGAGTGGCGAAATCTAACCAATCAAGTTTTTTCATTCCAAATTACCCAATGATCTAAAACAGCATGTTGTTCTGCAGTTCCAGCCATAACTTTATCTACTTAGCGTTCACGGCACGTTACTAAGCGGAAATGCGATAAGTCAGCGTGAGCCGCTCTACCACTTGATCGTCCGATGCCCGACAATGGTGAACTGTAGTTGCTGACTGTGCAAGTTGCAGGAGCTACGACCGCCCACTGTAACACGTCGTACGCAACTTACGGAGTTGGATTATGCCTATCAAACACACACACACACACGTGACGTGTTTCGATCCCCATATCATTGGTGGCACTTGTTTCAACAGCGCGGGGGAGCCACGTGTCGGACGGACGCTGACAGCTGACACGTTCCAGTGCGCGACTGCAGCGCCCGAACGAGTCATTAGTTTCACGAGTTGACGCAGGACGCAGACAATCTCGACAGAGTAGAACGGCCATTCTACCGAAACTGTCAAGCGTGGAATGAGGGCCATGTCTGAACTCCTGTCGAAAACTTATTTGAACATTTCTTGAACAAAATATAATTGTGGTAGAATTGTTGTAAGTGGCTCTGAGCACTATTGGACTTAACGTCTGAGGTCATCAGTCCCCTAGAACGTAGAACTACTTAAAGCTAACTAACCTAAGGACATCACACACATCCATGCCCGAGGCTCTGAGCACTATTGGACTTAACTTCTGAGGTCATCAGTCCCCTAGAACTTAGAACTACTTAAACCTAACTAACCTAAGGACATCACACACATCCATGCCCGAGGCAGGATTCGAACCTGCGACCTTAGCAGTCGCGCCGTTCCAGACTGTAGCGCCTAGAACCGCTCGGCCACCACGGCCGGCTGTTGTAAGTATCTCTCATATATGGACGTCAATCTCATTCACGTAACCGATGAATGGTGTCACGAGAAACAGCAAACGTCATTTGAGCACTGTTTTGTGTCCTCTGGCTAACACACGGGAGCTACTTGACAGTGCCCTGTTCGCCATCACGTATACATAGAGGCCGGCGTGCTCCGCCGAAACGCAGCACGCCACTGCAGCCGCAGAACACTGTCCACTCGTGTTACGAGGAATGGATTTCGAACGTAGGCGTCAAAATACTGGGACTGTGTCACCAACTGAGGAATGAAATGAGAGGGCGGTATAGGATTATTGGTAGGGAGACCCCGTCTGTTGTTGTTGGGCTTCGTGAAGCAAGTCTTTCTAGTTAAAACTACTTGGGTGACATGTCTGTCGATGAAGATGAGGTGAAGTGAGGAGGACAACACCGACACCTAGCCCACGAGCGAAGAATATATCCGATCAGGTAGGGAATCGAACTTGGGAGTTGAGTCTGTCGAGGTAGCAACACTGACCGCTAGATCACGAACTACGGTCTCGTGTCAGAAAAGAAGCCAACGAGATAGGAGTAAGTAAGCAGCTCTGGCTAAAACGTTAGCGGCTCGTGGGGACGACCGCTGTGCTTGGCTGAGAGGGAGCAGGGGGCGCCCGGTAAGTGCAACGGACGCTCTCTGGGCCCAGGACAGGGCAGCGGGGCGTAGCGGTGGCGCAGGAGGCGTGCGCGCCGCCGGCGACGGGAGCGACCTCACCTGGAGGAACGTTGTGCCGAGATCCGCCCACTCTGCCGGCAATTATTTTTCACGAGTGGACACTGGCAGAATGACAACTGACAAGATTTAAGTTGTCAGTGAGTGCCGCGCACGTAGTTGCACTGGAAGATGCCGACGACGAAAGTTAGCAGCCCCAATTGGAATCCTTGACGTAGACACAATTTTAACTTGGCAAAGTGTCCTACAGACCATCTGAAGAATGGCTGACTCTGCATGAGATACTTACTATGGGTATCAAGTACGATTTACTGCGGGCTGCAGAGGTTATTGCGGTTGACCTTTCCAAACGTTCCCTGTAAGAGGGAAAGCTCTATTGCGTCCCATGCTCCACACATCTGGAACTTATTTGTACCACTGCCATCTCAAAGTCTACTTGAAATTAAAAATCGTTGTAAGAACGTGTAATTGTCCCACAGTTACATAATACACTACTGACCATTAAGATTGCTACAGCAAGAAGAAATGCAGATGATAAACTGGTATTCATTGGACAAATATATTACACTAGAACTCACATGTGATTACATTTTCACACAATTTGGGTGCATAGATCCTGAGAAATCAGTACCCAGTACAACCACTTCTGGCCGTAATAATGGCCTTGATACGCCTGGGCATTGAGTCAAACAGAGCCTGGATGGTGTGTACAGGTACAGCTGCCCATCAACACGATACCACAGATCATCAAGAGTAGTGATTAGTGTATTGTGACGAGCCAGTTGCTCGGCCACCATTGACCAGACGTTTTCGGTTAGTGAAAGATCTGGAGAATGTGCTGGCCATGGCAGCAGTCGAACACTTTCTGTATCCAGAAAGGCCCATACCAGACCTGCAACATGCGGTCGTGCATTATTCTGCTGAAATGTAGGGTTTCGCAGGAATCGAATGAAGGGTAGAGCCATGAGTTGTAACACGTCTGAAATGGAACGTCCACTGTTCAAAGTGCCGTCAATGCGAACAAGAGATGACTGAGAGGTGTACGCAATGGCACCCCATACCATCATGCTGGGTGAAACGCCAGTATGGCAATGACAAATGCACGCTTCCAATGTGCGTTCACTGCCATGTGGCCAAACACGAATGCGACCATCATGATGCTGTAAACAGAACTTGGATTCATCCAAAAAAATGATGTTTTGCCATTCGTGCACCCAGGTTCATCGTTGAGTACACAATCGCAGGTGCTCCTGTTTGTGATACAGTGTCAAGGATAACCGCAGCCATGGTCTCCAAACTGATAGCCCATGCTGCTGCAAACGTCGTTGGACTGTTCGCGCAGATGGTTGTTGTCTCAGGGATCGAGACATGGCTGCACGATCCGTTACAGCCATGTGGATAAGATACCTGTAATGTCGACTGCTAGTGATACGAGGCCATTGGGATCTAGCTCGGCATTCTGCATTACCCTCCTGTACCCACCAATTCCATATTCTGCTGACAGTCATTGGATCTTGACCAACGCGACCAGCAATGTCGCGATACAATAAACCGCAATCGCGATAGGCTAGAATCCGCCCTTTATTAAAGTCGGAAACGTGATGATACGCATTTCCCCTCCTTACACGAGGCATCACAACAACGTTTGTGCATGAGAAATCGGTTCAAAACTTTCCTCATGTTAGCACGTTGTATGTGCCGCCACCGGCGCCAACCTTGTGTGAATGCTCTGAAAAGCTAATCATTTGCAAATCACAGCATATTCTCCCTGTCGGTTAAATTTCGCTTCTGCAGCACGTCATCTTCGTGGCCAGTAGTGTAGCATATCAAGCTCTCACATGGTAACAAGTTGTGGGGCTGGGAAACGACGCTCGCGATCGAGCGAGACCGAGATGTCTCAACACGGGCCGTAACTCGGAAAGGTTTCGAGCGCTGCGTCAGCAGTCCGTGACGTCTGAGTGCCCCTTGCTGTGACTCTACTCGCGCAGGCGATACGCGCCTCTCCCGGCCGGCGGCGACCGTCAGCAGGCTGCCTGCTGTACTGCACGTCGTGGCTGCTTACACCTTCCTCTGTTAACGTCCACCTAACACTTCCCGTGCCTCAGGGGACTACTCTTCACGGTGAAATTTCTGGAACACTGTCTATGAGTGACTGAATGAACGATCATACACTAGAAGAACGTGTCCACAAGTTACCGGCTACTAATGGATGAAAACGACATACGCACATGCAGATAAAACGTAAGATATTATGAATCAGGAATTAAACACCTAACAAACGAAATAAAGTATATTATGTGAACTGGTACCAACATACTTCACTAGATCGCAGAAGCGCTCAACGATCTAGCTGAGCGAGAGATATCTTGATCTCTGGCGTAAAATATTCCATTTAGTCCGACGTACTCATTGCTACTACGAACAACATAGTGAACGCATTATTGTGGCGAAGATAGACACGAAGCCCACGCCTACTACAGTAGTACAAGTTTATATGCCAACTATCTCCGCATATGACGAAGAAACTGAAGAAATGTATAATGAAATCAAAGAAATTATTCAGAGAGTGAAGGGAGACGAAAATGTAATAGTCATGGAATTCGGTAGTAGGAAAAGGGAGAGAAGGGTACATAGTAGGTGAATATGGACTGGGGCTAAGAAATGGAGGAGGAAGCCGCCTGGTAGAATTTTGCACAGAGCACATAGCTAACACTTGGATCAAGAATCATAAAAGAAGGCTGTATACATGGAAGAAGCCTGGAGATACTGACAGGTTTCAGATAGATTATATAATGGTAAGACAGAGATTTAGGAGCCAGGTTTTAAATTGTAGAACGCTTCGAGGTGCAGATGTGGACTCTGACCACAATCTATTGGTTATGAGCTGTAGACTAAAACTGAAGAAACTGCAAAAAGGTAGGAATTTGAGGAGATGGGACCTGGATAAACTGACTAAACCAGAGGTTGTACAGGTTTCAGGGAGAGCATAAGGGAACAATTGACAGGAATGGGGGAAAGAAATACAATAGAAGAAGAATGGGTAGCTTTGAGGGATGTAGTAGTGAAAGCAGCAGAGGATCAAGTAAGTAAAAAGACGAGGGCTAGTAGAAAGCCTTGGGTAACAGAAGAAATATTGAATTTAATTGATGAAAGGAAAAATATAAAAATGCGGTAATTGAAGCAGGCAAAAACGAATATAAAAGTCTCAAAAATGAGATCGACAGGAAGTGCAAAATGGCTAAGCAGGGATGGCTAGAGGACAAATGTAAGGATGTAGAGGCTTATCTCAATAGGGGTAAGATAGATACAGCCTACAGGAAAATTAAAGAGACCTTTGGAGAAATGAGAACCACTTGTATGAATATCAAGAGCTCAGATGGAAACCCAGTTCTAAGCAAAGAAGGGAAAGCAGAAAGGTGGAAGGAGTATATAGATGGTCTATACAAGGGCGATGTATTTAAGGACAATATCATGGAAATAGGAGAGGATGTAGATGAAGATGAAATGGGAGATACGATACTGCGTGAAGAGTTTGACAGAGCACTGAAAGACCTGAGTCGAAACAAGGCCCCGGGACTAGACAACGTTCCATTAGAACTACTGACAGCCTTGGGAGAGCCAGTCCTGACAAAACTCTACCATCTGGTGAGCAAGATGTACGAGACAGGTGAAATACCCCCAGACTTCAAGAAGGATATAATAATTCCAATCCCAAAGAAAGCAGGTGTTGACAGATGTGAAAATTACCGAACAATCAGTTTAATAAGCCACAGCTGCAAAATACAATCGCGAATTATTTACAGACGAATGGAAAAACTGGTAGAAGCCGATCTCGGAGAAGATCATTTTGGATTCCGTAGAAATAATGGAACACGTGAGGCAATACTGACCCTACGACTTATCTCAGAAGCTAGATTAAGTAAAGACAAACCTACGTTTCTAGCATTTGTAGACTTAGAGAAAGCTTTTGACAATGTTGACTGGAATAGTCTCTTTCGAATTCTGAAGGCAGTAGGGGTAAAATACAGGGAGAGAAATGCTGTTTACAATTTGTACAGAAACCAGATGGCAGTTATAAGAGTCGACGGACATGAAAGGGAGGCACTGGTTGGGAAAGAAGTGAGACAGGCTTGTAGCCTCTCCCCGATGTTATTCAACCAGTATATTGAGCAAGCAGTGAAGGAAACAAAAGAAAAATTCTGGGTAGGTATTAAAATCCATGGAGAAGAAATAAAAACTTTGAAGTTCGCCTATGACAATGTAATTCTGTCAGAGGCAGCAAAGGACTTGGAAGAGGAGTTGAACGGAATGGATAGTGTCTTGAAAGGAGGATATAAGATGAACATCAACAAAAGTAAAACTAGGATAATGGAATGTAGTCGAATTAAGGCAGGTGATGCTGAGGGAATTAGATTAGGAAATGCGACACTTAAAGTACTAAATGAGTTTTGCTATTTGGGGAGCAAAATAACTGATGATGGTCGAAGTAGAGAAGACATAAAATTAAACTGGCAATGGCAAGGAAAGCGTTTCTGAAGAGGAGAAATTTGTTAACATCGAGTATGGATTTAAGTGTCAGGAAGTCGTTTCTGAAAGTATTTGTATGGAGTGTAGCCGTCTATGGAAGTGAATCATGGACGATAACTAATTTGAACAAGAAGAGAATAGAAGCTTTCGAAATGTGGTGCTACAGAAGGATGCTGAAGATTAGATGGGTAGATCATATAAGTAATTGGGAGGTATTGAAAACGACTGGGGTGAAGAGACGTTTGTGGCACAATTTGACTAAAAGGAGGGGTCGGTTGGTAGGACATGTTCTGAGGCATCAAGGGATCACAAATTTAGTATTGGAGGGCAGCGTGGACGGCAAGAATCGTAGAGGGAGGCCAAGAGATGAATAAACTAAACGGATACAGAAGGATGTAGGTTGCAGTAGGTACTGGGAGATGAAGAAGCCTGCACATGAGAGAGTAGCATGGAGAGCTGCATCAAACCAGTCTATGGACTGAAGACCACAACAAGAACTCATTCATAGGACTACCAAATTCATTTTTCAGTTGCAACTGAACTGCGCGATAGACAGGATCCCTTCAGCCCGTCCTGTGCCGCCTTCTCGTACATTCGTTTGTGGTTACCTGGCAGTATCGAAATAACAACATTACATCGTAATCAGTAGAGTGTGAATGTCTACCACGTACGGCGCAGCGTCTCTTATGGAGGTAATGGGTACACCTCCTGACCCTAAGGAGCGCAGCCGCCGCCACCACCACCACCCGTTCGCCCTTCCCTTCCTGCAAGGGGACCTGCAGCATTGCCTAATTGCCTATAAGCAAGACGTGCCTCACCCGTGAGGGCGCTCGCGACGGAGCACACGGCACTCCAGAGGTTCTGTTGCTACACCCGCACCAACTTTCAACATAGAAACTTCCCGAATGAGATTTTCACTCTGCAGCGGAGTGTGCTCTGATATGAATCTTCCTGGCAGATTAAAACTGTGTGCCCGATCGAGACTCGAACTCGGGACCTTTGCCTTTCGCGGGCAAGTGCTCTACCATCTGAGTTACCGAAGCACGACTCACGCCCGGTTCTCACAGCTTTACTTCAACAGAGAGCACGTTGTGCCACTAGCCAGGGGGTTGTGTTGTCCACTTCGTCACCAGTGTCATATGCAACGTCCCTGACCAGTTCCGCCGCGCGTGGTAACCGCTTTCATCCTTTGCCAACCCATTGATTAGAGACATCGTATAACATCGTTTTGAAATTCTCTACATTTAATTTGGAATCTGTGGCTGGCTTGGAAGCGACTGGTCCAAACACACATCTTAAGCTGGATATACGAGTTCGTATTAAGAACTCCTGTTGTATAGGACTTAAAAGATGCGAAATAAATCAAAATTGGTCAAATTGTAGTCTCTGAACTCAAGTAATGGGATGTAAAGGTATATGAAAGATGTAGCTCACAAAAGTTAAATTGCATGGAAATCTACACTTATACTCCGCAAGCCATCCAACGGTGTGTGGCGAAGGGCACTTTACGTGCCACTGTCATTACCTCCCTTTCCTGTTCCAGTCGCGTATGGTTCGCGGGAAGAACGACTGTCTGAAAGCCTCCTTGCGCGCTCTAATCTCTCTAATTTTACATTCGTGATCTCCACGGGAGGTATAAGTAGGGGGAAGAAATATATTCCATACCTCATGCAGAAACGCACCCTCTCGAAACCTGGCGAGCAAGCTACACCGCGATGCAGAGAATATGAAATAAACGGAAATAAGGGGAAGTGGATGTACAGCCTGGTACGTATAAACGGTGTGTAAACTAAAGACCGAGCAATACTTTTTTAACTGTGAAAATAGAGGAAATTTATTTATAAAGCCTCAAAGTACACTACTGGCCATTAAAATTGCTACACCACGAAGATGACGTGCTACGGACACGAAATTTAACCGACAGGAAGAAGATGCTGTGATATGCAAATGACTAGCTTTCAGAGCATTCACACAAGGTTGACGCTGGTGGCAACACCTACAACGTGCTGAAATGAGGAAAGTTTCCAACGCATTTCTCATACACAAACAGCAATTGACCGCCGCTCCCTTGTGAAACGTTGTGATGCCTCGTATAAGGAAGAGAAATGCGTACCATCACGTTTCCGACTTTGATAAAGGTCGGATTGTAGCCTATCGCGATTGCGGTATATCGTATAGCGACGTTGCGTTGGTCGATATCCAATGATTCCTAGCAGAATATGCAATCGGTGGGTTCAGGAGGGTAATACGGAGCACCGTGCTGGATCCCAACGGCCTCGTATCAGTAGCAGTCGAGATGTCTGGCATCTTATCCGCGTGGCTGTAACTGAACCTGCAGCCACGTCTCGATCCCTGAGTCAACAGATGGGGACGTTTGCAAGACAACAACCATCTGCACGAACAGTTCGACGACGTTTACAGCAGCTCGGAGACCATGGCTGCGGTTACCCTTGACGCTGCATCACAGACAGGAGCGCCTGCGATGGTGTACTCAACGACGAAACTGTGTGCACGAATGGCAAAATGTCAGTTTTTCGGATGAATCCAGGTTCTATTTATAGCATCATGGTGGTCGCATCCGTGTTTCGTGACATCGCTGTGAACGCCCATACTGGCATATCACCCGGTGTGATGGTATGGGGTGCTATTGGTTACACGTCTCGGTCACCTCTTGTTCATACTGACGGCACTTTGTACAAGTGGACGTTACATTTCAGATGTATTACGACCCGTGGCTCTACCCTTCATTCGATCCCTGTGAAGCCCTACATTTCAGCAGGATAATGCACGACCGCATGTTTTAAGTCCTGTGCAGGCCTTTCTGGATACAGGAAATGTTGACTGCGGCCCTGGCCAGCACATTCTCCACATCTCTCACCAATTGAAAACGTCTGATCAATGGTGGCCGAGCAACTGGCTCGTCACTATACGCCAGTCACTACTCTTGATGAACTGTGGTATTGTGCTGAAGCTGCATGGGCAGCTGTACCTGTACACGGCCTCCAAGATCTGTTTGACTCAATACCCGGGCGTATCAAGGCCGTTATAACGGCCAGAGATGGTTGTTCTGGGTACTGACTTCTCAGGATGTATGCATCCAAATTGCTTGAAAATGTAATCACATGTGAGTTCTAGTATAATCTATTTGTCTAATGAATAACCGTTTATCATCTGCATTTCTTCTTGGTGTAGCAATTTTAATGGCCAGTAGTGTAAAAATTTTTTGCAATGCCACCCTTGTAGCTCGGACTGCGGATTTGGAGACATAAACATACGTCACACATGAAAAAATACCGCCACTGCTGTTTATAGCTGTGCACAGGAAGTAACTTTGTGGTGTGAAATTCCTGTCGTTTTTTACAAATTTCTTGCAAGGAATTGTATGAAAATGGACAGGTATATGGGAGCAAAATTTTTTCACGTAGTTGTATTCTGTCTTTGCAACAACTTTTTAATTTGTAATGAAAAGGAACCACTGCCAACACTCGAACTCAAGATTACACAGACAGACCCCGTGTGGGACGAGGGGTGATCGGCTGGGTGTACAGCGGAGGAGGCGGCCGATGAAGGCTTTTTGCGCATTTTGCAGTCACAGCGAAGAGTACTCGTCATTTAACAAAGCGTTAAAATTAGCGAAAGTTTATGAAGTACATTTGTTTGGTTGTCTGTCTTCCACGGCAACTGTTGTACCAATAGACATTTTGTTTTCATTGCTCTAAGCGTACATCGGCCTGCTCCCGCGTCCCTCGGACCAGACCGCCTCCCTGTGTCTCTGCTACCGATAGCGCCACAGTTTGCACCGCGGCAGGGCAGAGCCATTCGGGGACGCCCCGCCCTGCCGCCTCGCTGGTTAGCGTTCAGTTTACCAGCCACTGAGGCGCCCCAAGAATCAGGGAAGAAATCCAACAGTACGTACAGGAAATACTCATATGTTTTCCACGAAGTCGGCCATAATAACTAAACGTGACTATTTCTGAGGACACCAAAGTCACAGAATTGCAACACATTAGCACGCTAATAGCCGTAGTTCTCGTTGCTTCACCACAGTCTTGCCTCAGCCTTCCACGAAGCGTTCACTTACATACTCGGCGACATCCTTCACTATCTTCCTCAGAGCTTCCAAGAATGTTCGCAACATAAATGAGGGGTTCTTTGAAACGTAATGTTTCTCTCGATGTCCAACACGTTGCTGTACATTTCCCAACATAAATCTAGCTATAGTGCTGTTCGTCTGTCTCCATCGATCGTTTTCCTTTTTCGCACAACACTTTCATTATGCAAAATCTGATTGATTTTCCGAACACCGGTACGAGAGTGGACTTTGAGTCAAAATACTGTCCAGTCCTCGAAAGCGAGAGGCAGGACTATTTACTTTGTTCTACGAATCCAGTGACGGGGATGTAGTTAGTGAAGGTGACAAGTGCTGAAACACGGACTGCAGTGAACATGTGTGTTCTCGCCAGCGGTACCTCAGCGATACCAACTCTCATTGTCTCCCACGATTTTGAAACACTACCGTCAGACGTTGTCGCACTGGATGCACGGGAATAGAACACGACTGTGGGAACGGAGACGGTGGAGTGTCGTGGCTTGCCGGCCGGGTTGGCCGAGCGGTTCTAGGCGCTACAGTCTGGAACCGCGCGACCGCTACGGTCGCAGGTTCGATTCCTGCCTCGGGCATGGTTATGTGTGATGTCCTAGGTTAGTTAGGCTTAAGTAGATCTAAGTTCTAGGGGACATATGACCTCAGAAGTTAAGACCCACAATGCTCAGAGCCATTTGAACCACTTTGATCGTGGCTTAGCCTGCCACGATGTGTGGGAATTACTGCAGATTCACCGAAACGCAAAGAGCAGCCAGCAGTGGGCGGAGATGCTCCGTTGCCACACTCCCACCCGGAGGAGCCATGTCAGTGGTGTTGGGAGACCGCAGGTGGAAGGTGGGAGGGTCGGTGGCACTGAGAGGGTCTGTCCCTCCTGGACGTCTGCTCGTGCAGGCTAGTGGTTCGTGGAAAACCGGGAAATCTGGTCTCGAATCGAGGTCTCGCACAAACTTTCATTATTGACGATAGGTCTGACTGCTCTAGCAATATTGTGGCACGTAGAGCCTGAGAGGTACAACAACGTGCAGCCGAGCATTGTGTACTGAATCATCTGAAGCCAATGGCAGCTCTGCGAAGCAACAGAGACCAGCCGGCGACGCCCGCGACCTGCCTTAGACGGCACCTGTTGTGCGAGCCGGTATTCTAAACGCCAGTTGCATAAGCACAGCAGCCGCCACTGGCTAAGCTTTGTCCTCGTGCCCAAGGCTGCTTACATGAAACGACATTTTTTGCGACGTTTACTCGACAGAGCTCGATACGGACACTGCACGGGAACTGCAACGCCCCTGCCTCTACAGTGAGGAGACCAACGCTCCACGACTCCACTACTACACCTGAAAAAAAAAAAAATTCGAAACATTTCTCTCTATTGATTCGATGAGGTAAACCGAAAATTTCAGTCAAGTCTCAAGAATGAGAAGACCAAGTTCCTCACTCCTAATGGCTGACAAACTGTGCCCGAAGTAGAAGACAATGAACTGACGTGTAGATCGATATGTGGGTTAGACATCTTCAGACACAAATGAGGACTCTACCACCAGTCACGTGCTCGATTGCCTCTGGCTGGTGACATCCACTTTTTTCAATTTAATTTAATTCCCTGTATTCTGGAAAATCAGTTCTTCCAAGTACTTGTTCTTTTCAATAATTACTAAAACGATGAAAGGCCATAACCAGTCGATGTAGAGAAGATATAAAATGTAGACTGTCAATGACAAGAAAGTGTTTCTGACGAAGAGAAATTTGTTAACATGGAGTATTGATTTAAGTGTCAGGAAGTCTTTTCTGAAAGCATTTGTATGGAGTATAGCCATGTATGGAAGTGAAACATGGACGATAAATAGTATAGACAAGAAGAGAATAGAAGATTTCGAAATGCTGAAGATTAGATGGGTAGATCACATAACTAATGAGAAGGTATTGAATAGAATTGGGGAGGAGTTTGTGGCACAACTTGAGTAGAAGAAGGGATCGGTTGGTAGGACATGTTCTGAGGCATCAAGGGATCACCAATTTAGTACTGGATGGCAGCGTGGAGGGTAAAAATCGTAGAGGGAGACCAAGAGATGAATACACTAAGGAGATTCAGAAGGAGGTAGGCTGCAGTAGGTACTGGGAGACGAAGAAGCTTGCACAGGATAGAGTAGCATCGAGAGCTGCATCAAACCAGTCTCAGGACTGAAGACCACCACAACAACAACAACCAGTAATCTCCTTTTGCGACAATCAATTTTCGATTTGATTCACAAGTCTTCCTATAACCTCGATCCTGCTGGAGAACTCATAAGTATCTTCATTGTAAATACCAAGCCACCAGACTTCGAAAAGAAATTCTCAGCAGAAAATGGTAGAAATTATCAGCGACAGTATTATTTTGTTTTGTTTATTTATCACTTAGGAAGCAAGCAAGAAGAGAAATGTAATAAAAATAACAGACAGACTTGTATAATTTCTCTGTGGTACATCCAGTGACATAAAAAAAGCGTTCAAAGTGTACAATGACGTTTATTTCTACATTTTACTCCATTATCGCATTTCTGCAGCTACCTGCATGTGATACAAAATTGCAAATATGTACATTCCATTTTGAGTTGAAAAGCGTTCACTGTCCCGCTAATACGTAAAGTTTTGAGTAGCTTCATCGTGCAGTTCTTTGACTGGAGGTGCTAACAATAGACCCACAGTTAATTACACCTTACAGATCAGTTTTCATCTTCACCACGTATTACTCATTTTGTAAATTTCTCCCATCACATCTCGCACGACAAATTGTCACGTCGCTAACTTTTGTTACATGTGTATCAAAAATTACTGGCGTGGCTTTGACAGCCGACACGTGATCGCACCCTTCCAACCCAAAAAGTTTCCAGAATGGCCAGTACTGAGAAGAAAAGTAATTGCCAGCGACTGATTAATGTCTGGATGAGCCCATTCGTGCATCTGGAACAAGACGATGTGTTTGAGTGTCTTTTGACTGAGCATTCACTCAGTTTTCGGTGGAAAATTTCTCAGCAGTAGAGCATTTTACACTCGCCTATTCAGCGAACAGAAGCACTGCCCGGTGGACCACTTAAGTCAGACGAGGGGGCGGGACCACACACAGGTGGTTAAACGTGCCACCTAGCACGCGCTCTCCCGACAGGTGCGGCAGCCAATGCTTCAAACGCAGGCCGATCCGGCTCACTCGGCAGACTGCCGCTGAAACCTGCAATTATGGATAGAGGAATGTGAGGCGAAAGGTTAGGGCCCATGTACCCTCATGGGCCATTTCCTCTTACTGCCTTGTTGACATTAATACCTCTGAAGCAGGTAGGCCTTTGGCAATCACAATTTCAGTTAATTTGCAACACAGACTGAGTAAGATATTATATTTCAATAACAGGTCAATAAAAACAGGAACGCCTTGATCAATAAGAGTTTCATCTAACCCAAATTATAAAACAGTTCTTAATTTAATTAAAAGGGACGAGGCAAGCCCTCAACAATAATAACTTCAGTTAAGTAAAATTATCAAACAGAAACAGGAGGCCTTCTTTAATAACGGCTCAAGTTAAGTAAAATTACCAAAGCGAAAACAGGATGTCTTCTTTAATAACTCTGTTCTAAACTTGAAATTAATAAAGTTTAAATTACTGAAAATTTTGAATCAACTTCGGCTACAAAACACTTAGGCAAGTAACTTCACGTAAACCAGTAATAAATAGAATACACAAACTCCAGCGTTGAATAACTTCAGTACAAAGAATCAGAGAGCAATCACGAGATAATTAACCGTGCGGACCGACAACATGTTATGCTCAAAAGGCGGTAATACTGAGACCCGAAAAGCTCCCTTTAAACTGTAATAATTAATAGTAGAAAATTTTGGGCATTCGACCAACGAGAATTTAAAGCCTATTAAAATAACCAGGCAATTTGGCACACAACCAGTCACGAGGCGCTGCCGAAAGCTTTGACAGCACGACGACGCGCCGTCCCTGCGCCAGTGTTACAAAGGACAGGCAGGTGCAGAGTGCCCCTACAACACACTAAGGTCGCGCATTGCCTCTGAGCACTATTGGACTTAACATCTGAGGTCATCAGTCCCCTAGAACTTAGAACTACTTAAACCTAAGTAACCTAAGGACACATCCATGCCCGAGGCAGGATTCGAACCTGCGACCGTAGCGGTAACGCGGTTCCAGACTGAAGCG
Organism: Schistocerca gregaria; assembly: GCF_023897955.1. NCBI lineage: Eukaryota > Metazoa > Arthropoda > Insecta > Orthoptera > Acrididae > Schistocerca > Schistocerca gregaria. Next base: position 9,650,520 of record NC_064924.1, on the reverse strand, counting down.
CCTAGAACAGCTCGGCCACAACGGCCGGCGGTTGCGCATTAACGAGCAATAATGTCAGAGATACCACAGCTTGTTACACCGATACATGTCCACGTAACAACAAGTTTTTTTTCTTTATTGTTATTTTAATACCTTGTACAAAAGATACGCCGGCAGCGGCCTATGTACGCCGCTCTTCGGCTACAGAAAACCATGGAACAGATAACATGTAGGTAGATATACAGAAAATATGAATATGAGAAAACCGGTGACGCACATAATGATAATAACCAAGACGCTGAATTGCATAAGCAAGTGCAACCGTAACGAAGGCACAATGAGTACACTGTCGAACGGTGGAGGACACTGAAGAGACACAATTGCACTGGAACGTGGAAACACTGCACATAAAACATGACTTAGTTTTCGACGCACTGCACACACTATTGCACGAATAAAAGGGGTGGTTGCTACAGGGATCAGGGGAGGGTAGGAGGGAGGTGGGGAGCACGCCAGTGGGAGAGGAAGTGAGGGGGAGGGGTTGGATGTGGAACCCAGTACATTGTCCTCAATGGTGAGTGTTCATCGGATGTGAGGGTATCATCTGGAGTGCCCCAGGGAAATGTGGTAGGTCCGCTGTTGGTTTCTATCTACATAAATGATCTTTTGGATAGGGTGGATAGCAATGTGCGGCTGTTTGCTGATGATGCTATGGTGTACGGGAAGGTGTCGTCGTTGAGTGACTGTAGGAGGATACAAGATGACTTGGACAGGATTTGTGATTGGTGTAAACAATGGCAGCTAACTCTAAATATAGATAAATGTAAAAATGCAGATGAATAGAAAAAAGAATCCCGTATTGTCTGAATACTTCCTTAGTAGTGTAGCGCATGACACAGTCATGTCGATTAAATATTTGGGCGTAACATTGCAGAGCGATATGAAGTGGGACAAGCACGTAATGACAGTTGTGGGGAAGGCGGACAGTCGTCTTCGGTTCATTGGTAGAATTTTGGAAAGATGTAGTTCATCTGTAAAGAAGACCGCTTATAAAACACTAATACGACCTATTCTTGAGTACTGCTCGATCGTTTTGGATCCCCATCAGGTCGGATTGAGGGAGGACATAGAAGCAATTCAGAGGCGAGCTGCTAGATTTGTTACGGGTAGGTTTGATGTAGATGTAGGAAGCCCGGGGGGAGGGGGGGGGGAGAGGAGAGGGAGAGAGCAGGGGGAATATGAACAAGTTACCAAATGAGCCGTTTCGAGAGACAGTACAAATTAACACGCCCGGGATCGAATCGCACACGAGCGCCAGTAGCGGCGGCTGCGGTAGGCTGAAGCCCAACGCAGCTAGCCTGGCCCTTAAGTCGAACACGTCGGCGCACGAGAAGCAAGCAAAACCTACTAATCATACGCGACAGACCGATATTTGTGAACTAAAAGCAGAGCGGCCGAGCGAAAACTGTACAACGGCCAGTCAACTAAAGGCTGTGTGGAATAAAATTCACACCAAGTACGAACAGCTCTTTCAAATGATATTAAATAACAGAAATAATACAATCAAAAAACAAGTTTTACATCACCCCGGTCCCCATAGACTTTGACTGTGGCTATTGTATCACAGACACACTTCCTTTAACTGTTCACAGATGTCACTAAACCCGCCCACAGATGTAAAAACCATGCATGAGCAGCGCATATTAGACGCAGGGGGTCTGACAGCCTATCAGTTCTAGTCATTCCACCAGGAAAAAGGTACACTGCTCTTGTTACCTCTAGTTCAACCATGCCTAGACGGTCAATACCGGGATCCGATCGCGTCCGCATTGTTGCTTTGTGCCACGAAGGGCTCTCAACAAGGGAAGTGTCCAGGTGTCTCGGAGTGAACCAAAGCGATGTTGTTCGGACATGGAGGAGATTCAGAGAGACAGGAACTGTCGATGACATGCCATGCTCAGGTCGCCCAGGGGCTACTACTGCAGTGGATGAGAGCTACCTACGGATTATGGCTCGGAGGCAGCCACAGGACGTCGTGTTACGACTCGAACTGTGCATAGTAGGCTGCATGATGCGCGACTTCACTCCCGACGCCCATGTCGAGGTCCATCTCTGCAACCACGACACCTTACAGCGCGGTACAGATGGGCCCAACATGCTCAGGATTGGCATCACGGTCTCTTCACCGATGAGTGTCGCATATGCCTTCAACCAGGCAATCATCGGAGACGTGTTCGGAGGCAACCCGGTCAGGCTGAACGCCTTAGATACACGGTCCAGCGAGTGCAGCAAGGCGGAGGTTCCCTGCTGTTTTGGGGTGGCATTATGTGGGGCCGACGTACGTCGCTGGTGGTCACGGAAGGCGCCATAACGACTGTACGATATATGAATTCCATCCTCCGGCCATAGTGCAACCATATCGGCAGCATATTGGCAAGGCATTCGTCTCCATGGACGACATTTCCCGCCCCCATTGTGCACATCTTGTGAATGACTCCGTTCAGGATAACGACATCGCTCGACTAGAGTGGCCAGCATAGATTGGAAATGGCTGTTTATGGACGACTTGACCCAACGAACCATTCTGGCGGATCTACACCGAATCGCCGTTGAGGAGTGGGACAATGTATACCAACAGTGCTTAATGAACTTGTGGCTAGTATGCACGTTGCTTGGACAGGGACACGTGGCGTATCGGTCTCTTTTTCCTTTTTTTTTTTTTTTTCAAATTAATGTCGGCGCTAGAAATACGTCGAAGAAAGTCGTTGCCCCATTTCGCGCTTCACATTCTTGTGTTAACAATATCTGCTCACACAGACATGTAGAGTGAGTCGGAAACATGGCACTGACTGATGGGTTCACACGTAGAGTGTTGCCGCTGTCCACTACGGCTTGTGCGCGACGGACGTGGAGCCTGGCCGTGAAACACTCTCTGTGTCTCACGACGCACTATTACCATGATAGCGATATACGAACACACGGAAGAATGCAGTTCTCAAAATATTCATTACGTCACCGCGTGAGGTGAAAACAAGAATGTGGTGTGGAGTTAATGCCGATCAAATTACGGACTCACCTTTTTCCACTCCACCGTAATTTATTATATCTGTGAAGTCAGTATTCTGCATCTGTTCTCGGAGAACCGATAAGTAATAAAACCAGATCGCTTTTTAAAGGCAGGATAATACAAGAGCGCACACACTGTCAGTGACAGTGTTATCAGCTGCTTTGAACCGTCGAGTTATTTGAAGTATGACTGTGTGTGTGTGTTCCCGAAGAGTGCTGTGTCACCAGAAACACGTTGTGTTACAGCCAGAGACACACAGAAGCTATGAGCTCCTGCATTGCTCTGCACAAAATAAATGAGGCTCATTTCATTACTTGTTAGTTCTCTGAGGAAACGCAGTGTATTTTGCTCACATACTTAACAGGAGTCACAGTTCGCTGGAGGAGACTGCTCCAGGTACGCGTGCTGCACTAACTGCACACCACATTCCTCTCCAGGGGCTTCTGGGGCGAGTGATGAGCATCGTTGCAGGTTAACGTCGATTGTTCTGTGAGTTGTTATACCGTGATAAGTGCAATCGTGCCTCAAGAGATGAACACAGGATTTAGGGATGAACTTCGGAGTCATTCAGAGTACTCCCGTAGGGCAGCAGTGTCGAAACCGCCACAACACTGTGAACCTTAGGAGCGAGTCCGTGCACAGCCGTGTGAGCAGACGCCGCTCTCTCAGCAGTCCAGTGCGCCAGACAGCCGAACGGTTTCTGCGACCGCTGTCCGCCTGCCCGTCCCCGCCCGCAGACACACCGCTTTCCCGCGCTTCGACCGCAGCTTACAAGGGAACCTCCCCATTGCACCTCCCTCAGATTTAGTTATAAGTTGGCACAGTGGATAGGCCTTGAAAAACTGAACACAGATCAATCGAGAAAACAGGAAGACGTTGTGTGGAACTATGAAAAAAATAAGCAAAATATGCAAACTGAGAAGTCCATGCGCAAGATAAGCAACTTCGAGGATAGTGTGAACTCAGGAGCGCCGTGGTCCCGTGGTTCAAGTCTTCCCTCGAGTGAACAGTGAATTTTTTTATTTTCAGGCAGTTACTATCTGTCCGATGCGATGTAACTGCGCCCGTAGTATGGAGACACTACACGTAAACAAACATCGAAACACAACGTCAGTCGACTACAGCGCGGAAGAGAGAGTATTCCTGCTAACGACTGTGGAACTGTAGCATTCACTTGTTGCAGTTTATGTGACAAACTCTTATGTTTTCATCACTTTTTGGGGAGTGATTATCACATCCACAAGAAAACCTAAATCGGGCAAGTTAGAAGAATCTTTTTACCCATTCGCCAAGTGTACAAAAGGGGGGTAGACAACATATTACTGTCATGTGACGCACATGCCGTCACCAGTGTGGTATAGAATATATCAGACGTGTTTTCCTGTGGAGGAATCGGTTGACCTATAAGCTTGCGATCAAATGTTTTCGGTTCCCATTGGAGAGGCACGTCCTTTCGTCTACTAATCGCACGGTTTTGCGGTGCGGTCGCAAAACACAGACACTACAGACACTAAATTTATTATAGTGAACAGAGACGTCAATGAACGAACGGACAGATCATAACTTTGCGAAAATAAATAAAGTAAACTTTTGACTCGATGAAAGACTTGAACCAAGGACCTCTTGTTTCGTAGCTGCTCACGCTAACCACGGGACCACGGTGCTCCTCAACTCACATTAACTTTGATGTTGCATATCTTGCACATCGACTTCTCAGTTCGTATATTTTGCTTATTTTTTTCGTAGTTCCACACAACTTCTTCCTGTTTTCCCCATTGATCTGTGTTCTGTATTTCAAGGCCTACCCACTGTGCCAACATATAACTAAATCTGAGGGGGGTGAGATGGGGAGGTTCCCTTGTTAGCACGCAGACAGCCGAACCGCCACCTGCTGCCCGCCTTCCACTGGCTCACACGTGGAACTCGGCGCAGTGGCCGACTGAGCCCGACGCACGCCTGCGGCGTCGTAACAATGTAAGGACCCTGGCCTGCTCACAAACTTACGTATTCGAGATGTACATTTTGTAAAAAAAATTAATGTTGTTGATGTAACGGCAAAAAAAGTAATCGACTATTTGTAGTGTGTCTACTGTGGGCCCTAGTAATTGCAATATACATACTAAGTATGTAGGTGAGAAACGTAGAAGACGAATCCAGATTTAGCACAGTAACCATCGGGTAGAGCACACAGAAATAATAAATAGTACACTAAGATTATTTGTCTGGAAACAAAGCCTCTCCAATTATAAAATCAGTTACTTTAGTAAATTCAGCACAACATAGTAGTTATTATTGACACTATTGTAGCACATGTTTCCTCGCCTTTATTTTGTAGCCGTGTTAGAAAGCTTCTACCTAAACAGAGGCTCAACACTGATTCAGGACAAGTCGAAACCTACGAAGAGAAAATGAGCGTAAGGAGAGCAATGAGACAAGTGTTCACTGACTTTGAAAGTAAAATTTTGCCGATCGATCTGTCTACAAACCCCGAGAGGCCTCGGCCTTACGTAAAACCAATGAGCGGTTGAAAATCATCTATTCAGTCACTCAGTGACCGTACTGGCATCGAAAGGGCTGATAACAAAGAGAAGGCTGCAATACTGAATTCGGTCTTGCGAAACCGTTTCACGGCGGAAGAGCGTAGCACTGTCCCTCCGTTCCAGCAGCGTTGTTGTTGTTGTTGTTGTTGTCTTCAGTCCTGAGACTGGTTTGATGCAGCTCTCCATGCTACTCTATCCTGTGCAAGCTGCTTCATCTCCCAGTACCTACTGCAACCTACATCCTTCTGAATCTGCTTAGTGTACTCATCTCTCGGTCTCCCTCTACGATTTTTACCCTCCACGCTGCCCTCCAATGCTAAATTTGTGATCCCTTGATGCCTCAAAACATGTCCTACCAACCGATCCCTTCTTCTGGTCAAGTTGTGCCACAAACTTCTCTTCTCCCCAATCCTATTCAATACCTCCTCATTAGTTACGTGATCTATCCACCTTATCTTCAGTATTCTTCTGTAGCACCACATTTCGAAAGCTTCTATTCTCTTCTTGTCCAAACTAGTTATCGTCCATGTTTCACTTCCATACATGGCTACACTCCAAACAAATACTTTCAGAAACGACTTCCTGATACATAAATCTATATTCGATGTTAACAAATTTCTCTTCTTCAGAAACGCTTTCCTTGCCATTGCCAGTCTACATTTTATATCCTCTCTACTTCGACCATCATCAGTTATTTTACTTCCTAAATAGCAAAACTCCTTTACTACTTTAAGTGTCTCATTTCCTAATCTAATTCCCTCAGCATCACCCGATTTAATTTGACTACATTCCATTATCCTCGTTTTGCTTTTGTTAATGTTCATCTTATATCCTCCTTTCAATACACTGTCCATTCCGTTCAACTGCTCTTCCAAGTCCTTTGCCGTCTCTGACAGAATTACAATGTCATCGGCGAACCTCAAAGTTTTTACTTCGTCTCCATGAATTTTAATACCTACTCCAAATTTTTCTTTTGTTTCCTTTACTGCTTGCTCAATATACAGATTGAATAACATCGGGGAGAGGCTACAACCCTGTCTCACTCCTTTCCCAACCACTGCTCCCCTTTCATGCCCCTCGACTCTTATTACTGCCATCTGGTTTCTGTACAAATTATAAATAGCCTTTCGCTCCCTGTATTTTACCCCTGCCACCTTTAGAATTTGAAAAAGAGTATTCCAGTCAACATTGTCAAAAGCTTTCTCTAAGTCTACAAATGCTAGAAACGTAGGTTTGCCTTTTCTTAATCTTTCTTCTAAGATAAGTCGTAAGGTCAGTATTGCCTCACGTGTTCCAACATTTCGACGGAATCCAAACTGATCCTCCCCGAGGTTTGCATCTACCAGTTTTTCCATTCGTCTGTAAAGAATTCGCGTTAGTATTTTGCAGCCGTGGCTTATTAAACTGATAGTTCGGTAATTTTCACATCTGTCAACACCTGCTTTCTTTGGGATTGGAATTATTATATTCTTCTTGAAGTCTGAGGGTATTTCGCCTGTCTCATACATCTTGCTCACCAGCTGGTAGAGTTTTGTCATGACTGGTTCTCCCAAGGCCGTCAGTAGTTCTAATGGAATGTTGTCTACTCCGGGGGCCTTGTTTCGACTCAGGTCTTTCAGTGCTCTGTCAAACTCTTCACGCAGTATCGTATCTCCCATTTCGTCTTCATCTACATCCTCTTCTATTTCCATAATATTGTCCTCAAGTACACCGCCCTTGTATAAACCTTCTATATACTCCTTCCACCTTTCTGCCTTCCCTTCTTTGCTTAGAACTGGGCTGCCATCTGAGCTCTTGATATTCATACACGTGGTTCTCTTCTCTCCAAAGGTCTCTTTAATTTTCCTGTAGGCAGTATCTATCTTACCCCTAGTGAGATAAGCTTCTACATCCTTACATTTGTCCTCTAGCCATCCCTGTTTAGCCATTTTGCACTTCCTGTCGATCTCATTTTTGAGACGTTTGTATTCCTTTTTGCCTGCTTCATTTACTGCATTTTTATATTTTCTCCTTTCATCAATTAAATTCAATATTTCTTCTGTTACCCAAGGATTTCTAGCAGCCCTCGTCTTTTGACCTACTTTATCCTCTGCTGCCTTCACTACTACATCCCTCAGAGCTACCCATTCTTCTTCTACTGTATTTCTTTCCCCTATTCCTGTCAATTGTTCCCTTATGCTCTCTCTGAAACTCTGTACAACCTCTGGTTCTTTCAGTTTATCCAGGTCCCATCTCCTTAATTTCCCACCTTTTTGCAGTTTCTTCAGTTTTAATCTACAGGTCATAACCAATAGATTGTGGTCAGAGTCCACATCTGCCCCTGGAAATGTCTTACAACTTAAAACCTGGTTCCTAAATCTCTGTCTTACCATTATATAATCTATCTGATACCTTTTAGTATCTCCAGGGTTCTTCCACGTATACAACCTTCTTTCATGATTCTTAAACCAAGTGTTAGCTATGATTAAGTTGTGCTCTGTGCAAAATTCTATTAGGCGGCTTCCTCTTTCATTTCTTAGCCCCAATCCATATTCCAGCAGCGTACGAACTTGGAAATGGCAGATACTGAGGTAACCGATCGCGGAACAGGAAGGCAACTACAATCGCTTGGTAATGGACAGGCACCAGGACCAGGTGAGACAGTGTATGGTTCCACAAAGAACTTGCTCCCCTCCTAGCAGCCGGTTATCCCCGATCGCTGGACCAACGAAGGGTGCGACTGGAAAAAGGTGCAGGTCTCACACGTTTTCAACAAGAATCGAAGGATAGATGACAACAAATATTGGTGTACATCTACGTCAGTCTGCCGTAGAATTGTGGGACGTGTTTTATGCTCAAGCCTTATGAATTTTTTGGAGGAAGGGAATCTCCTCTATAATCGAGATGGATTCTGCAAACAGATGTGTTGCGAAACTGAGCTCGCTCTCGTCCTCCGTAATCTCCATAGCGCCGTAGACAACAGCGCTCAGGTTGATGCCTTGTCTGTTCTTGACTTTAGGAAGACATATGACACAGTCCCGCACTGTCGTCTAGTGAAAAAAATACCAGCCTACTTATTATCGGACCAGATTTGCGACTGGATCCACGACCTCCTTGCACACATATCTCAACACGTCGAAGCGACAGATTTAAGGTAATTTCCGGAGTATACCAAGAAAGTAGGATACGGTCATTATTGTTTAGAATGTAACACGATGAAACCGACAGATGTAAAGTGATTTCCAGAGTATACCAAGAAAGTGGGATACGAACATTATTGTTTAGAATGTATATAAATGTTCTAGTATAAAGCGTCGGAAGCTCTTTAGGACTGTTCGTAGATGAAGCGGCGGTCTGTAACAAAGTAGGAACGCCAGACTACAGTATCGATTTGCAAAATGACCTGCAGAAGGTTCATGGATTCTGTAGGGTCTCACAGTAGACTCTTAACGTAAATAAATGTACATAATAGAAAACTAAACTATTAATGAGAAACTGCTGGAAACAGCACCTACAGTAAAACATTTAGGAGCGACCTTAAGTGGAATGGCCGCTTAACACAACTAGTAGGAAAAACGGATGCCAAACTGAGATTCATAGGAAGAATCTTTAAGGAAATGTAGCTCATCTCCGAAAGAAGTAGCTTACAAGATGCTTTCCCAACCGATTGATGAATATTGGTCATCAATGTTGCACCATTACCATGTAGGGCTGATAGAAGAGGTGGAGAAAATCAGAGTGCGGCACGTTTCGCCACGAAACCGTTTGGTCGGCCAGAGAGCGATACAGAGATCGCCAACGAACTTGAACGGCAGACGCTACGAGAGCAGCGTTGTGCATCACGGAGATGTTTGCTACTGAAATTTCGAGAGAATGCTTGCCCGCAAGAGTCGGAGAACAAATTACCACCTTCCACATACGTCTCGCGGAACGACCACGAGGAGAAAATTTGAGGTAATACAGAGGCTTGCCGACAATCGTTCTTCCTATGCGCGATTCGCGAGTGGAACAGAGAAGGGGGCATCAGTTAGTGGTAACATAAGTACCTGCTGCCAAACACCGCCAGGGGACTTGCGGAGTAGAGGTGTGGATTCAGATGTAGAACGAAGATAATTTTTGTTAGTTTCAATTCATAAAAAAACTTCTCCAGGGCAACGATTCACCAAGTCCTATTTACTTGTAAACTTAAGGATTTCTTGGGCTGTTCATCTAGCAGCAACATCCATACTCGTATCGGATTCACGTAGATCTCTACGGTACCTTTTTATTTCTTGCTGAGTCAGCTCCTTATCAACCTAGCGTAATTCTCTACAATATTATCCAGTGTTACAGCCAGAGCGTCAGCCGAATATTCAAGCATAAACTTTCTTTTAACAGTTTGGAAAATAAACTTTGTTTTAACAGGTTGGAAAATTTTGGTGCTTTGTTTCATAACAACGTATGGTTGTGACAATTCTTGTGTAAATCGCTCCATGAATTCAGACATCACTGACGAACTTTTCGAATCGATAACCCAACGTCATCATATACTTCACCCGGTACTGTTTTATTTACTCTCTTTCTTCCTCTTCGGTAAAAGCTAATCTCCACATAACGGCATTTTAGTAAAAGCATTTCTGTAACTGTAGTTGGTAGACTAAATTTACTGCCTGAAGTATTGTGTGCCAAAATCTGATGTAGGTCAGAAGAGAAATATTACAAATAGGTGAAAGAATGAAGCTTTGCTGCAGACATAGTATCCTTTTTTTTAATTTTTTTTTTTTTTGTCATCAGTCTACTGAATGGTTTGATGCGGCCGCCACGAATTCCTTTCTTGTGCCAACCTCTTCATCTCAGAGTAGCACTTGCAACCTAAATCCTCAATTATTTGCTTGAAGTATTCCAATCTCTGTCTTCCTCTACAGTTTTTGCCCTCTACCCCTCTAGTACCATGGAAGTCATTCCCTCATGTCTTAGAAGATGTCCTATCATCCTGTCCATTCTCCTTATCAGTGTTTTCCACATATTCCTTTCCTCTCCGATTCTGCGTAGAACCTCCTCATTCCATACCTTATCAGTCCACCTAATTTTCAACATTCGTCTATAGCACCACATCTCAAATGCTTAGATTCTCTTCTGTTCCGGTTTTCCCAGAGTCTATGTTTCACTACCATACAATGCTGTACTCCAGACGTACATCCTCAGAAATTTCTTCCTCAAATTAAGGACGGTATTTGATATTAGTAGACTTCTCTTGGCCATAAATGCCTTTTTTGCCATAGTGAGTCTGCTTTTGATGTCCTCCTTGCTCCGTCCGTCATTGGTTATTTTACTGCCTAGGTAGACGAATTCCTTAACTCCATCGACTTCGTGACCATCAATCCTGATGTTAAGTTTCTCGCTATTCTCATTTCTACTACTTCTCATTACCTTCGTCTTTCTCCGATTTACTCTCAAACCATACTGTGTACTCATTAGCTGTTCATTCCGTTCAGCAGATCATTTAACTTTCCTTCACTTTCACTCAGGATAGCAATGTCATCAGCGAATCGTATCATTGATATCCATTCACCTTGTATTTTAATTCCACTCCTGAACCTTTCTTTTATTTCCATCATTGCTTCCTCGATGTACAGATTGAAGAGTAGGGGCGATAGGCTACAGCCTTGTCTTACTCCCTTCTTAATACGAGCACTTCGTTCTTGATCGTCCACTCTTATTATTCCCTCTTGGTTGTTGTACACATTGTATATGACCCGTCTCTCCCTATAGCTTACCCCTACTTTTTTCAGATTCTTGAACAGCTTGCACCATTTTATATTGTCGAACACTTTTTCCAGGTCGACAAAACCTATGAACGTGTCTTGATTTTTCTTTAGCCTTGCTTCCATTATTAGCCGTAACGTCAGAATTGCCTCTCTCGTGCCTTTACTTTTCCTAAAGCCAAACTGATCGTCATCTAGCGCATTCTCAGTTTTCTTTTCCATTCTTCTGTACATTATTCTTGTAAGCAGCTTCGATGCATGAGCTGTTAAGCTGATTTGCGATAATTCTCGCACTTGTCAGCTCTTGCCTTCTTCGGAATTGTGTGGATGATGCTTTTTCGAAAGTCAGATGGTATTTCGCCAGACTCATATATTCTACACACCAACGTGAATAGTCGTTTTGTTGCCACTTCCCCTAATGATTTTAGAAATTCTGATGGAATGTTATCTATCCCTTCTGCATTATTTGACCGTAAGTCCTCCAAAGATCTTTTAAATTCCGATTCTAATACTGGATCGCCTATCTCTTCTAAATGGACTCCTGTTTCTTCTTCTATCACATCAGACAAATCTTCACCCTCATAGAGGCTTTCAATATATTCTTTCCACCTATCTGCTCTCTCCTCTGCATTTAACAGTGGAATTCCCGTTGCACTCTTAATGTTACCACCGTTGCTTTTAATGTCACCAAAGGTTGTTTTGACTTTCCTGTACGCTGAGTCTGTCCTTTCGACAATCATATCTTTTTCGATGTCTTCACATTTTTCCTGCAGCCATTTCGTCTTAGCTTCCCTGCACTTCCTATTTATTTCATTCCTTAGCGACTTGTATTTCCGTGTTCCTGATTTTCCCGGAACATGTTTGTACTTCCTCCTTTCATCAATCATCTGAAGTATTTCTTCTGTTACCCATGGTTTCTTCGCATCTACCTTCTTTGTACCTGTGTTTTCCTTCCCAACTTCTGTGATGGCCCTTTTTAGAGACGCCCAATACTCTTCAACTGTGTTGCCTACTACGCTATTCCTTATTGCTGAATCTGTAGTGTTAGAGAACTTCAAACGTATCTCGTCATTCCTTAGAACTTCCATATCCCACTTCTTAGCATATTGATTCTTCCTGACTAATGTCTTGAACTTCAGCCTACTCTTCATCACTACTATATTGTGATCTGAATCTATATCTGCTCCTGGGTACGCCTTACAATCCAGTATCTGTTTCGGAATCTCTGTCTGACTATGATGTAATCTAATTGAAATCTTCCCCTATCTCCCGGCCTTTTTCAAATATACCTCGTCCTGTTGTGATTCTTGAACAGGGTATTCGCTATTACTAGCTGAAACTTGTTACAGAACTCAATTAGTCTTTCTCCTCTTTCATTCCTTGTCCCAAGCCCATATACTCCTGTAACCTTTTCTTCTACTCCTTCCCATACAACTGCATTCCAGTCGCCCATGACTATTAGATTTTCGTCTCCCTTTAGATACTGCATTACCCTTTCAGTACCCTCATACACTTTCTCTATCTGTTCATCTTCAGCTTGCGACGTCGGCATGTATACCTGAACTATCGTTGTCGGTGTTGGTCTGCTGTCAATTCTGATTAGAACAACCCGGTCACTGAACTGTTCACAGTAACACATAATGAATCCTACACCTCTTATACCATTTTCTGCTGCTGTTGATATTACCTGATACTCATCTGACCAGAAATCCTTGTCTTCCTTCCACCTTACTTCACTGACCCCTACTGTATCTAGATTGAGCCTTTGCATTTCCCTTTTCAGATTTTCTAGTTTCCCTACTACGTTCAAGCCTCTGACATTCCACGCCCCGACTCGTAGAACATTATCCTTTCGTTGATTATTCAATCTTTTTCTCATGGTAACCTCCCCATTGGCAGTCCCCTCCCGGAGATCCGAATGGGGGACTATTCCGGAATCTTTTGCCAATGGAGAGATCATCATGACACTTCTTCAACTACAGGCCACATGTCCTGTGGATACACGTTACGTGTCTTTAATGCAGTGGTTTCCATTGCTTCTGCATCCTCATGTCGTTGATCATTGCTGATTCTTCCACCTTTAGGGGCAATTTCCCATCCCTAGGACAAGAGAGTGCCCTGTACTTCTATCCGCTCCTCCGCCCTCTTTGACAAGGCCTTTGGCAGCATGAGGCTGACTTCTTATGCCGGAAGCCTTCGGCCGCCAATGCTGATTATTTATCAAAATTTAGGCAGTGGTGGGGATCGAACCCGGGACCGAAAACGTTTTTGATTATGAATCAAAGCCGCTACCCCTAGACCACGGGTTATTGACTAGCATTAACGACTGCCTAAGATGGAAGACCCACAGTTGTTTTCAAGTTATCTTTTATGACTTAAATTGTATTAATGAGCACTCCGGCGAGTATTTCCTGCTTTTTTTCTATAAGTAATACCCATCTATACATATGCAGAGGATGTCCGCGCAGGTAGCTGGATATGCCGGTGCGGTGGCTCAGCGTGTTCTGTCAGAGAGCCGGTTGGCCTCTGTAATAAAAAACTTAGTGGAAGGATCAACCACCGACCTTGAACAGGATGTCTTGCGACGTCCGCAACGACGAAACACAACAAAAAAAAAAAAAGAAAGTGGTCAGGGTCAGCGCGACAGGGGCCCGGGTTCGATTCCCGGCTGGATCGGAAATTTTCTCCGCTCAGGGACTGGGTGGTGTGTTGTCCTACTCATCATCACTTCATCCCCATCGACGCACTAGTCGCCGAAGTGGCGTCAAATCAAAAGTCTTGCACCATGCGAGCAATCTACCCAACAGGAGGCCCTCGTCACACGCCTTTATATATGTAGAGGATAGTTAGAATGAATATAACTTCTCTACAGTTCCAAGAGAGCTGGCGCTAGAGGAAACACACGATAATTATTTCTTTTTTTTCTTTATTATAATTTCATTCCTCATACGAGGTGGGCCGGCAGCGCCCTACATACGCCGCTCTTCGGCCAATAGGTACAATGTTAGACACAATATGACAAAGTACAGAATAAATGCATGGTAAAATATGAAGATAAATGTAACATGATAGAAATGAAGCCGTTCGGCTGAAGGCACTGTGAACACAAAGGAGGTCAGCTATCAAATCAGACATAGACATTCAGTTGGATACACGAACGCTGAAGGACACGAATGAAAACACTGTTGCACAAAGCGAAGAAACACTGATGCACAGAACCACTGTGGTGACGATCATCGGCGAAACAGACAACACGCTGATTAAGGGGGGGAGGGGATGCCACTGGATGTAGGGAAAACGCAGGGGGGGAAGGAGAGAGGAAGGAGCCAGGGGGAGAAAGAAGAGAGGGGGAGGGGAGAGGGTAGGTGTTGGAAGCCCATGGAGGGGGAGGGGTGGAAGAGGGATACAAAGGAGAGAGGAGGGGGAGAGAAAGAAATCTGAGGGGGGAGAGAGGGAGTCTAGGAGGAAGTGGGGGGAGAGAGAGAGTCTAGGAGGAAGTGGGGGGAGAGGGAGGGTGGGTTAGATCTGGGAGGAAGGGTAAATGGAGGGAACAAGGACATCATCAGGGAGGGGCAGTTAGTGGAAGCCACCTTGGGCAAGGGTATGGAACGTCTGAAGATGTTGAGCTGGTGGGATGCAAGAATACAGGTGCGGCAATGGGCCAGGATGGGGGAGGATGGGAGAGACAAGTGGGTGTGGAGGATCAAGCTTGTAGGAGGTGTAGAGGATTCATATCTGTTCGAGGAAAAGGAGAAAGTGTGGGAAGAGAATCAAGTCGTAAAGAATCTGCATGGAAGATGGGAGGTGGATGCGATAGGTGAGGCAGAGTGCATGGCATTCAAGTATTTGGATGGACTCACAGTAGGTGGGAGGGGCGGAAATCCATTCAGGATGGGCATAGCAGAGGATGGGGCACATAAGGGGCTAATAAGTGCAGATGATGTTGGAGGGGTTCAAAACCTACATTCGGCCGGATAAGAGTTTAAGGAGATGGAGTCGGGTATGTGCCTTGGCTTTGACTGTCTAGAGATGGGGTTCCAGGAAAGGGTGAGGTCGAGAGCGACACCAAGGTACTTGAGGACAGGGGTGAGGTTAATGGGGCATATATGATTACATAAAAATCCAGAAGATAGGGGTGGTGTTACCTATCATAATTGCCTGGGTTTTGGAAGGATTGACCTTTATCAATCACTGCAGTTATGCGCATATTTTTAAACTATACTTATACTACCCCTATATAGAGGGCGTATTTATCAAAAAATGTTTCGTGCAGAATAATTTCGTCTACCAGACAACTGGTTAGAAATCTACAGTTTTTAAGTTTCATAAGCGTCTTACAACAATTTTGAACACACTCAATGACAATTGTCACGGCATGATAATTTATAAATTGGTACATATTTTATATTTTATGTACGGGTAAGACCTATAAATCCAAGGTACTTTTTGTTTATTGAAAATATTTTGTCCTCGTTTCGGATTTGATTAAAAAGTGGTCTCAGGGTGCCAGGGTGCATCCAGCCATCGAGGCCGTCTACAATTGGTGCGCCCCCAGGAGAGGCAGTCCGTACCCCCCCCCCCCCCCCCCCCCCCCCCCCCGACTCGCTGAATTCACTGCGGCAGACAAAACTATAGCTTTCTTTCGGGCTGCAAGCTGCGTGTATTGTTGTCAGAGTCACGATGTCAGAAGCGAGTCGTCGCTGCACTTTCTTTAGCACAGCTTCGCGGTAACGCCGTTGTTACATTACTCAGTGGTTCTTAATTGTTCGTTGCACGTCCTTGCACACATGTTACATCCCAGCCTGAGTCGACATCCTGCGGTCACTCGTAGGTCGACAAGCAAATACCGGTATCCGATGGCCAACTAGGTACGGAGATAAGGAGCATCAAAACCCTGACAGTTAATTGTCGAAGGCTGAAGTCCCAGATTTCAGCACCCTCCTTCGAAGCTGACGTGTGTAAGTTGTACTATGACTGGAGAGCTACACGAAACCAGCAGCAGGGAGTTTCGGAATGTTTAACTAGACATGGAACGCTTATCCAAAGTATATGTCAAAGATTGCAGTATTCATCGGATTTCACGTTACTGACGTTGGTTATTCACGCAAAGTACATCATCCATTTAGAAATTGTATGCGTGAAACCAGTCGTATTTGATCCTGAAATATCACTTTACTGCGTAACTTAAATCACGCAAAGTTACCCATAAACTTTTTTGCAGCGCATACGAAACCGAAAGTTGCCATGAAGCGTACCAACCAAAAGTCAGATTAACCACAAAGGGCAATTTTCGCATACGCAGCCATATTGGAATCTGGACGGACTGTGGCCGTAACGGGAGATGAGCAATCGTCATGCCGGGATAGCCGCATGCGTTAAAGCACCCGCTACCGATACAGGGATGCATTAACGCCAAGTGCCGGCTTGCGCGCCATCCCGAATGCTACATATAGGCTGTTTTCCACATCCCACGACGTGGATATCGGGCTGGTACTCACAGCTCACCTCAGATACAAGGTGTGCAAAGTTTTAAAAAACTTTCTCACACATAGGACTTATGCAGACAGTTGGGGTACACTGATTCCGTCCTGGCCGGCGGGGGAAAGGGCAGGGTGTGGTGAGTGAATAGAAGCTAATGACCTTCCACGTGTAGTGTCCTCAATGTCAGAACGAGTAGCAGCAACTGGCTGACGTCTAGTCAAGCTTGTCGTCAGATGCTTTCCAGGTCACAGGCTTCCGCTAGAACGGTTGCAGAACATTCAAAGCAAGCCAACGCACAGTTTCGCGGAGTAGCTGCCAGCGCACAAGTCATAGGCCGCGTTAAGTTGCCGAAGTGCCGACTGGTAGGCCTGCGCAGTCGCCGCCATTATAACGCACTGCCCAGCCCGGAAACTGTCTCTAGCATGCACTTCGATGGTTCACACACACACAGACCTCACTGTTACATACGGACCTCTGTTTATCGCACCATTATTAAGGAGGCAGGAGCCAGCGACCACGGTGCCACGCTTACCGGAGGTTGAGAGATGGTTACTGGAGCCATTAAATCCGTCCAAATGATAAGCAGAGCTTTTACACTTGTCGGAGGAGATAAACAGTCAATGGAAATAATTTTCTCTCCAGTGCGAAGAACGTAGAGGAATTGTGGGTATACACTCCTGGAAATGGAAAAAAGAACACATTGACACCGGTGTGTCAGACCCACCATACTTGCTCCGGACACTGCGAGAGGGCTGTACAAGCAATGATCACACGCACGGCACAGCGGACACACCAGGAACCGCGGTGTTTGCCGCCGAATGGCGCTAGCTGCGCAGCATTTGTGCACCGCCGCCGTCAGTGTCAGCCAGTTTGCCGTGGCTTACGGAGCTCCATCGCAGTCTTTAACACTGGTAGCATGCCGCGACAGCGTGGAGGTGAACCGTATGTGCAGTTGACGGACTTTGAGCGAGGGCGTATAGTGGGCATGCGGGAGGCCGGGTGGACGTACGGCCGAATTGCTCAACACGTGGGGCGTGAGGTGTCCACAGTACATCGATGTTGTCGCCAGTGGTCGGCGGAAAGTGCACGTGCCCGTCGACCTGGCACCGGACCGCAGCGACGCACGGATGCACGCCAAGACCGTAGGATCCTCCGCAGTGCCGTAGGGGACCGCACCGCCACTTCCCAGCAAATTAGGGACACTGTTGCTCCTGGGGTATCGGCGAGGACCATTCGCAACCGTCTCCATGAAGCTGGGCTACGGTCCCGCACACCGTTAGGCCGTCTTCCGCTCACGCCCCAACATCGTGCAGCCCGCCTCCAGTGGTGTCGCGATAGGCGTGAATGGAGGGACGAATGGAGACGTGTCGTCTTCAGCGAGGAGAGTCACTTCTGCCTTGGTGCCAATGATGGTCGTATGCGTGTTTGGCGCCGTGCAGGTGAGCGCCACAATCAGGACTGCAGACGACCGAGGCACACAGGGCCAACTCCCGGCATCATGGTGTGGGGAGCGATCTCCTACACTGGCCGTACACCTCTGGTGATCGTCGAGGGGACACTGAATAGTGCACGGTACATCCAAACCGTCATCAAACCCATCGTTCTACCATTCCTAGACCGGCAAGGGAACTTGCTGTTCCAACAGGACAATGCACGTCCGCGTGTATCCCGTGCCACCCAACGTGCTCTAGAAGGTGTAAGTCAACTACCCTGGCCAGCAAGATCTCCGGATCTGTCCCCCATTGAGCATGTTTGGGACTGGATGAAGCGTCGTCTCACGCGGTCTGCACGTCCAGCACGAACGCTGGTACAACTGAGGCGCCAGGTGGAAATGGCATGGCAAGCCGTTCCACAGGACTACATTCAGCATGTCTACGATCGTCTCCATGGGAGAATAGCAGCCTGAATTGCTGCGAAAGGTGGATATACACTGTACTAGTGCCGACATTGTGCATGCTCTGTTGCCTGTGTCTATGTGCCTGTGGTTCTGTCAGTGTGATCATGTGATGTATCTGACCCCAGGAATGTGTCAATAAAGTTTCCCCTTCCTGGGACAATGAATTCACGGTGTTCTTATTTCAATTTCCAGGAGTGTAGTTTAAACTTGGCGTGCATCTCGCTCTGTTGAAGTACTAAGTTAAGAACGGGAACACCGAGTCCGGTTTAACAATAACATTGGGGAAAACCCGACGAAGCACAGATCTTCACGCGCTCTGCTCGGAAGAGGATGGAACAATGCCGACAAGCAAAGTTAGTAGGAATTAGTGAACGTACAAGGAAAAACGGGGGAGATGTATGTAATGACATTCAGCGTCATACTTTAAGGAAATGAGCGTTGACCGTGCCGAGTTTGTGACGTCATAGAGTGGTATACCACGTTGGTGAGTCGTTCCGAACGTACAGAGTAATATCTAGCATGATAGATATTCTGATCAATGAGGTGGCAGAACGCCACCTATGTCGCATACACGCCATCTCAGTTCGCTGCAGAGTTGTGAAGCGCCGTATAGGTTTCCAATTGAAGCCGGTATGTTTATGTGCCGTTTCTGAGCAACAGCATACTGAGGAGGTCTCGAAAACCCACCGTTAATTGTATGATTCGTTGTAGTAAAATGACGAGAAACGTCATATTGGTGGTAAAAAATATTCAAACTACGTATTATGACTATTAGGCATTTGAAAGCAATAGCATATTGAGGATTCACTAAAAATGCAATATTCTTTGTACAATTTGCAAAAGTTAAATTTCAATTAGTAAGGAAGCTACGGTTAAAGCTTTCAGGAAAGGGTAGATATGGTTAATCGACGGAAGTGGTCGGTTTGGTATTAGCAGGGGTGGTAGCTCGGCGGGTTTGGTCGGAGGGTAAGCTGCCCTCTGCGATAAAAAGCTGAGTGAATGGATCAACGATGACCTTGAAGAGGTGACATGGGACGTCCACCCCGGATAAACGTGAGCACAGCAGCACAGAGTGGTAGCGTCCCAACACATTCAATTTTTTTTTTTTTGTAACCTTCGCGTTTCTAATAGGTTCTGATACTTTCTCTTTAGTTTAATGCAAGTATGTACTACAATAATCGATGTTATGAAATAACCCGCCAGGTTAGCCGAGCGCTCTAACGCGCTGCTTCCTGGACGCAGGTAGGCGCGCCGTCCCCGTGTCGACGGATTAACGACGAGGGTCGGTGTGCCAGCCAGCCTGGATGTGGATTTGAGGCGGTTTTCCACATCCCGCTAGGTGAATACCGGGCTGGTCCCCACGTTCCGCCTCAGTTACACGCGTCGCAGACATCTGAAACACGTTCGCACTATTTCACGACTTACACTAGATGCAGACAGCTGGGGTACACTGATTCCATCCCTGGGGGTACTGGCTGGCGGCAGGAAGGGCATCCGGCTACCCATCAAACTGGCCTTGCCAAATCCGTTCTAACCAAACCAACCCTGCGATCGCTGCGGGACTATGGCATGAGCGAAAGAAGAAGAAGAAGATTCGATGTTATGAAGTTTAAGTGAGCTCGTTTTGAGGGATGAGTATGTTCGATTGGTTTGATCTACAGGACACATTGCGCTACTAGCAGTAAGATATTTTGCTCTTTTTTCTATTAGGTTTTGTAATTCACATGTAGAGGTGGTGCTACCGAGTGGAAGAGTGATCGAACAAGAATGACATTAGGATTTTACTAAAAGTGAGAATGATGAAATGATTTTTGTCTTACGTGGAAAACTAATGAAGATTTGTATTGCGCTATTTCTAATGGAACTTTTATAAGCCGATGTCCTTTCTGATTGAACACGGTACATTCCTTTTTGCGTTGTAATATTTTCACAGGTATTGAAGTTTTTACTTACGTATATTGGAGACAGAACAATTTATCATACGGACAAGGGACGAAAGTATGTTTTAATAAAGCTAATATAGGTATTTTATGTGGTGTCATCGCCAGACACCACACATGCTAGGTGGTAGCCTTTAAATACGCCGCGGTCCGTTAGTATACGTCAAACCCGCGTGTCGCCACTATCAGTGATAGCACACCGAGCGCCGCCATAGGGCAGGTCTAGTCTAGAGAGACTCCCTAGCACTCGCCCCAGTTGTACAGCCGACTCTGCTAGCGATGATTCACTGTCGACATACGCTCTCATTTGCCGAGACGACAGTTTAGCATAGCCTTCAGCTACGTCATTTGCTACGACCTAGCAAGGCACCACATTCAGTTACTAAAATTACTATCTTCAAGAATGTATTCTAAACAGATAATATTGTGAATCTTGTACCGTCAAGACCGAAGTTCATCATTAATGGATTAAAGTTAAGTATCAAACTAATTACGTTCGCTTTCTGAATTCTCATTCCTTGTCATGTTCCAGACCTCACGTCAGTATAGTTCTTCCCTCCTCACGCAAGCCTGCGTGAGCTAAAACGCGTGCATTTCGGCCTCCACTCGTAACACGGTGTTGGCTCTTCTGATAACACAAAAATTTGCTCCCGTCCAATTGGTAAACAGTCGATTTACGAACCAGATACGGGAGACAACTGGCATCTGCTGGCGCCCTCTCTGGTTGGCTGGGCGACGGAGGAGCGCGGTCCGGGAGGCGCGACCCACACACACCGACTCTTCCTACAAATACTGACGAGCTAAGACGTCACACCCACCTACCTAACAGCGGAGTCCTTCACCTCTGGGACGACTGCACATCGCACGGATTCGACGAGCCGCTGCTACATGTCCAAAGCTTGCACTGTGGCACCGTCGTGTACTCAGAGGACACGCGATTCCCGCGAGTTAAGGAGCGCTGGTTTGTGGGCGCGGAGACGGTGCCCGGTAGTGTCCAATGTGTCCGTCGCCTCGACATCGGACCAATTTCGTGACCGAGACGTAAACCTGAATTCGCCGTAACGGTCCTCGAAGCACTGTAGAGCGATTATGGCCTCTTGACAAAGACGGGTAACCTGTTGTAAGATTGCATCGCCCTCGGGGAAGACATCCGAGATAAAGGGAGCCATGGGGTCACAGTTGCCACGGTGTCTTCCATTACTACAGCGAGCCCCGTGAAAGCCGACGTGAATCTCCCACGTACTACACTACTGGCCATTAAAATTGCTACGCCAAGAAGAAATGCAGATGATAAACGGGTTTCATTGGACAAATGTATTATACTAGAACTGACATGTGAATGCATTTTCACTCAATTTGGGTGCATAGATCCTGAGAAATCACTACCCAGAACAACCACCTCTGGCCGTAATAAAGGCTTTGATACACATGGGCACTGAGTCAGAGCTTGGATAGCGTGTACAGGTACAGCTGGACATGCATCACAATTCATCAAGAGCAGTGACTGGTGTATTGTGACGAGCCAATTGCTCGGCGACCATTGACCAGACGTTTTCAGTTGATGAGAGATCTGGAGAATGTGCTGGCCAGGGCAGCAGTCGAACATTTTCTGTAACCAGAATGGCCCGTACGGGACGTGCAACACGCGGTCGTGCATTACCCTGCTGAAGTGTAGGGTCTCGCAGGGATCGAACGAAGGGCAGAGTCACGGGTCGTAACACATCTGAAATGTAACGTCCACTCTTGAAAGTGCCGTCAATGCTAACAAGAGGTGACCGAGACGTGTAACCAATGGCACCCCATACCATCACGCCAGTCAACTCCTGTTTGTGTGTGATTAATCGGTTGGAAACTTTCCTCACGTCAGCACGTTGTAGATGTCGTCACCGGCGCCAACCTTGTGTGAATGCTCTGAAAAGCTCATTTGCATATCACAGAATCTTCTTCCCGTCGGTTAAATTTCGCGACTGTAGCACGTCATCTTCGTGGTGTAGCAATTTTAATGGCCAGTAGTGCATAAAACGTCCCCCAATGCTCTCCGTCCGTGTCCGAGCAGCTCTTCGCCTGTCATGGCCGTCGACCTGACGCAAGAGGACTGGCCGACGCTTTTTGACTGATCCGCGGTCCAGCCTCGGTGACCCCGAACCGAGTGCAACCGCAACTGACGTCATTCTGTCAGCGTGCCGACAGTTAGGTTTCCTCTGCTGCGGAGACCCATTTCCGGCAATATACGCTGAACGCGCTGCTCCGGACACCTTTGCCAGACCGTCACACCTGCCACAGATCGCTGCCACCTACCCTGCTCTACAGAGCGGGCAAATCTCCGACCTGCACAGTCTCTGGTGTGACGAGGACGTTCGACACTTTGTCGCCTGCCCGTTGTTTGACCGCTCTTCGACCCCTTTCCGTTGATGATCACGCAGTTTCGCCGTTTTCCGAAATGCTCGTACTCACGCACCGGGCCGTGACAGTCTGGACTTTGTCAAAGTCGCATACGTCAGTGGACTTGATCATCTGCTGTTCGAATCGTCACAAGAATGATTCCCCATTCGCTTCTGCCAAGTTTACATACTTCCCTTATCGCAACACGCATCTGGAACGCCACAACGCAGCTATCAGTCTTGCAGTGGGCAGTGGTGATAGTGTCTCGGTTCACTAGTGTATCTAATACTGTGGTACTAGAAAACGATAAACGGAAGAATATAGATTTGCGAAGCTGCAGTGGTACCAAGGGAATCGAATAAAACTAACGTGAAGCGGCGCTTCCTTAGTACGAGTAGCTGGTGTTCCATCCTACTGCGGCGTACAGAGGGTACGTGTACGCTACTAGAGTGATGAAAATTCCAATGAAACGGCAAGTCAATGGGAACAGGCACTAGCGAAGACTACAGTCAGAGGTGCTCAGTAGGTAAGGGGTCGGAAGGAACGGTATCTAGGGCAAGTTCCGGAGGGTACTGGAGGCTCCGGGCGACGTGGAGGCCAATAGAAGTCAAGTGGGGAGCCTCCATTCCCAGCCAGCTGCTGTCTACTGTGTCGGGTCTCCTCGAGCAGCGTCAGTGCGTACCAGAGGTTCGTGGCGCCACCAACAGATGGCTCGCCAGTGAGTACCAGCAGCTGGCGGCTGTGTTGCGCCAATTGGAGAGTAATTGTCCGATTTTCGGGTAAAACCTTGGCTGGTGGAAATTTTGGAGGGTAACAGGAAATAACGGGTATTTTTCGGGTTATTTGATAATCTTGAGAGCAAACATTTTTGTTTACATTCAAATCTTGCTACAACTTTTTAAAATGAAAGTACAGATGCGGTATGAGAATATGAGAATTCAGACACGTGTTGTGTTGTGAGCTGTGGCCGGACGTTCCTCGGTTTCTCTGCACTCTCTTCCGTTGTTTGTCTGAACTGGTATGTGATGTAGCCCACTGGTCATGTTGTTGTTCTTATGGTAGCAGTATCTCACAGTTTTACTGGTCTACTAGTTTGAATGTTCTGTTGCGAGTTATGTTTGTGGTCAGTAATAGTACATTATTAAACTGAAATGGATAAGTGGTTGCGTAAAGCACGTGTTAGTGCGAAATCTGTAGACAATCTACGAGTACATCCTCCTCTTGAATTTCATGTCTCTCATCTAATTTTCCCGAAACTCCAAATGTACAGAGTGAGCTTGCTGAAAAGGACCATAATACTACCTCCAACTCAAAATATCCAAAATAGATTTTGTGATTCCTAGATAAGCTTGTCTGAGTGTACTGGTTGGTTACAGAAGAGCAACAAACGGACAGACGGATGCGTTTTTGCGTACTGCAATGTATGTGATGTGTTTTAACAGCGCGTAAATCGGAAATTTTCAGGCAAAGTCTTCCAAACATATTAAACAAATGGAAGACGTGGTATGTACTTCTAATATATCTTCAATGGTAAAGAGCAATGCCAACAAAGTAAAAAGGACAGAAATTAAATTAGTAGCACTTGTCGGTGCGAATAATTTACCAATCAGCACCTTGGATACATTGATCCCTCTTTGTAAGAATGTCTTCTCTGATTCAATGGTCTCTCAGGAGATTGCTTTAAAGCGTACAAAATCCTCAGTTGTTATTAATAATGTGCTAAGGAAACCATTTTCAGAGTCCTTATAAGACAAGCTGACTCATCCAGCCACACGTTTTCACTGATGATGGATGAAACTACTGATCTAACTGTAACTAAGCAATGCGTATAAACAGTCGTGCATTTTGATAGGGATTCACGCTAGATTAAAACCAGTTCCTTTGATACGTTTCACGTTTCGTTGGGTACTTCTGATACCTTATACAAGGAAATGATAGATTGTTTAAAATCAGAAAGCACGATCTTGACAATCTCGATGGTTTTAGCACGGACGCAGCAAATTTTAAGAGAGCACCATTCAGCTTTTTCAAGCCTAAAAAAGGTTTCCCAAATGTAGAACGTGTTATATGTTCGTGTCAAATGATTGATATTTGTTCTTCAAAAGTATGCTTATAACTTCCAAGAAGCATCCAGGATTTGCTGAGAAACTTAGGTACTCATTTCAGTAGAAGTTTCTGCAGGAGAGAGACATTTAATGAATTTCAGGTGTTACTTTGTACTGAAATACACAATATACTATGTCTTGTGCAACAAGATGATTGTTTGTCAAATCGTGTGGATAGGATGCCGGAACAGTATAATGCGCTAATGCCTATGTGAGAAATATTGTCTTGGAAGATCCATCTTCAACTACAGAATACATGCTTTCAACTACACATAATGGATTTACTTTCACATATCTGGAATTCATGTCGCATGTTGTAGGCATACTTAGGGATTTTAATACCTGGACCCGCCAGGTTAGCCGAGAATGCTAATGCCCTGCTTCCTGGACTCGGGTAGGCCCACCAGACCCGGATCGAATCCGCTCGGCGGATTAACGACGGAAGCCGGAGTGCCGTCCATCCTGGATGTGGTTTTTAGGCGGTTTTCCACATCCCAATAGGCTTATACTGGGCTGTTCCCCACGTCCCGCCTCAGTGACACGGCTCGCAGACATCTGAACACTTTCACACTATTCCATGGATTACACTAGACGCAGACAGTTGGGGTACACTGACTCCGTCCCGGCGGGTACAGGGTGGCGGCAGGAAGGGCATCCAGCCACCCCTTAACTGAACGTTGCAACATCCGACTAACCAGGCCGACCCCGCGTCGCTGCAGGAAAAGGCACAAGCAAAAGAAAGAAAGAAAATAAAGGGATTTTAATACCTTCTTTCAAAGTGAAGTCCTTCTCTTTCACAAACAGAAGTCAGTGGTAGAATAAATGCTAAATGATCTGAGTTCTAATTTTATTGATTTTGATGCTGTTAGGACAACTCCAATTTTGCTGTTAGACCATACAAATCCAAGGCTTAGTAATGATGTACCTGGATATCACTGCAAATGGTTCAAATGTCTCTGAGTATTATGGGACTTAACATCTATGGTCATCAGTCCCCTAGAACTTAGAACTACTTAAACCTAAGTAGCCAAAAGACATCACACAACACCCAGTCATCACGAGCCAGAGAAAATCCCTTACCCCGCCGGGAATCGATCTCGGGAACCCGGGCGTGGGAAGAGAAAACGCTACCGCACGACCACGAGATGCGGACGTATCACTGCACAGGAGACATTTGATGGACTCAAAGGCAACACTGAAGTGCAGGAGTAGGACATAAATTGTTCCTACAAAAGTTGCTACAGTTTCTATGTAGACCTTGTATCACAGATCAAAAGACGATCTGACTTCTCAGACCCATTTTTGAAATAATTTTCATTGTGGGACTTAGCGTAGCCCAATCCTACACTATTAAATTCTTGCTCAGTGCCGTAAAAAGGTTTCCTTTTCTTTAAAAATTTACAGCAGCTGGACTCTGGAAAAATCGTGCTATGGTAGACCTTAAGAAACTTGCATTAGATGATCTAAATGTGCCACTGTGTATTGGAATCAAGTTTATGATGTGAAATAACTCAAAATTTCCCTAATTTATTGCTTATCGTCCGTCTTCCCTTTTCCAATACCTTAACAGCTTGAAAACGGTTCATAGGACCAGACAGAAAACTGAGACAATAGCAGCACTGATGGCTGCAGTAGAGCGGACAGAAGGCAAAGGAGTTCTTTGGAACCGGCGAGAGGGGCAGCGTGTGGCTTCGCTCAGCGCCGCGAGGCTCGCATTAGATCAGTAAAATTTTAATTGTTAATTTTTCGTGTATTTTTTGGTCATTTTTGTTATGTGGAAGCACTTCTCCAACTGAGAGTATTTTGAGGTAAATTGGGTGACTTGACGACCACGGTGGGTGAGTTCTGTCAACACTGACTGAGTGCGTCGCCGCCAGAGCGCAGCAGCGTCCCGTGTCCCGTGGCTCGGCTGCGAACGAGGCGCGCAGCTGAAGTCGGCGTTTTCTTGTCGTTTCGAATGCTACTCGTGCAGCGCATTTTCCAATGGCGTGAATATGATAAAGTATTTTAAGCCCATGTCCGTTGTCGTAGGGAATAAGTCTCCTTCACCATGCAGAAAGTTTTTACCAAAATTTTTTAAAACAGTTGTTGATTCGTCACTATGTGTTTCTTTACTTCTTCGGAAAATATAACGCAACAAAATTTGAGATCTGTGAGCACTAAGCACGATGTATACTACTTCGTTTTCAACCTTATCTTGAAACACATTTCCTGTTTCTTGTTCCTATCCAGCTATTATGCCACATATTTATACTACACGTAGTACGTCACTTGCAACACAGGAATGCTTAGATATAAACTCTACCAGAATGTAGACCCGAATTCTAACCCGAATTCTAACACTGTAAAGGCGTGTTTAAATGGGAAACATTGTCGGACCGGTGAGGGCTTAAACTTCTGATGTCTTAGTGGGACTACTGTGAACGGTGTCAGAATGGATGATAGCCTTGTTTAAACATGTTAGTGTTAGTGTTTTTTTTCTTCTATTTATGGCGATATGAAGATGTCAATAAATAACATAATTTTAGCTGGATGTGGTAAAAAAAGAACACTTGTACCATATTTGTTCGTAGTGAACCTTGCTGCAGTGACGTTCATGTCGTACTGAGTCGCAGATCTGCCTGTTATGAATCTAATGAACTGCGTATCGTTAGGGACAATTTGTCTCGAAACAAGCATAGGTAATAGCACTCCGCAGCACTCGGGACGGGTTACGTGGCGTCCCTCGCTTGCTACTTTGGAGACTCCATACGCGATTTCATCGTGTTTTGTTGCTTCTGTTATTATAACTTGCGTGTTACTACAGTATGCCATTTCAAGGGAACGGCGAATTGAAGTTTTATCACGAACGTCACTCTTGGTACCATTCGTTACAATCAAATGGCAAGAATTTCGCGTTTCGTGTACAAATTGAATTTCATTGGCGTAATACTTTATTATTAGAATCAGCAGACAGGTTTCTAATAAAAGAAGTGAACGTATTATGACGCTTAAAAATAGAGACAAGGTTCGCTACTGTCCAGACCTCTGTACTACGCCAGTTGATCTAAAACATCCGGTCATCTACACACACATCAAAAAAAGTTTCGCATCACCTGGGTTACGAGAGTTCCGGAACTAATACAGAAAACTGGAAGAAATATGATCATAAATATCATTTCCGCCCTTTTTATAGCTCATGAAATCCACACATTGTATGTTGTACCACTATACGGCGAGACCTTCAGAAATGGTGGTCCAGATTGCTGTACACACCGGTACCTCTAATACCCAGTAACACGTCCTCTTGCATTGATGCATGCCTGTATTCGTCATGGCATACTATCCACAAGTTCATCAAGGCACTGTTGGTCCAGACTGTCCTACTCCTCAACGGCGATTCAGTATAGATCCGTCACAGTGGTTGGTGGCTCACGTCGTCCATAAACAGCTCTTTCCAATCCATCCCAGGCATGTGCGATAGGGTTCATGTCTGGAGAACATGCTAGCCACTCTAGTCGAGCGATATCGCTATCTTGAAGGAAGCCATTCACAAGATGTGCACGATGGTGGCGCGAATTGAAGACGAATGCGTCCCTAATATGCTGCCTATATGGTTGCACTATCGGTCGGAGGATGGCATTCACGTATCGTACAGCCGTTACGACGCCTTCCATCACCACCAGCGGCGTACACTAATTGATCAAAAGTATCTGGACATCCACAAAAACATATGTTTTTCATATTAGGTGCATTTTTCTGCCACCTACTGCAAGGTACTCCATATCAGCGACCTCAGTAGTCGTTAGACATCGTGAGAAAGTAGAATGGGGCGCTACGCGGAACTCACGGACTTCGAACGTGATCAGGTGTCACTTGTGTCATACGTGTGTATGTGACATTTCCACGCTCCTAAACATCCCTAGGTCCACTGTTTCCGATGTGACAGTGAAGTGGAAACGTGAAGGGGTACGTACAGCATAAAAGCGTACAGGCCGCCCTCGTCTGTTGATTGACAGAGACCGCCGACAGTTGAAGATGGTCGTAATGTGGCGGACATCTATCAAGACCATTACACAGGAATTTCAACCTGCATCAGGATATACTGCTAGTACTCTCACAGTTAGGCGGGGTTTTATGGTCGAGCGGCTGCTCATAAGACACACATAACGCCCGTAAATGCCAAACGACGCCTTGCTTGGTGAAAGGAGCATAAACATCGGACCATTGAACAGTGTAAAAACGTTGTGTGGAGTGACTAATCACGGTACACAATGTGGCGATCCGATTGCAGGATGTGGGTATGGGGAATTCCCGGTGAACGTCATATACCAGCGTGTGTAGTGCCAACAGTAAAATTCGGAGGCAGTGGTGTTTTGGCGTGGTCGGGCCTTTCATGGAGGGGGTTTGCACCCCTTGTTGTTTTGCGTGGCGCTATCACAGCACAGGCCTACATTGATGTTTTAAGCACCTTCTTGCTTCCCCTTGCTGAAGAGCAATTCAGGGATGGCAATTGCATCTTTCAACGCGATCGAGCACCTATACATAATGCACGGCCAGTGCCGGTATGGTTAAACGGCAATAACATCCCCATAATCGACTGGCCTGCACAGAGTCCTGCTGTGTGTTGTTGTGGTGTGCGGATTAGTTATGCGCTGCGCCAGCCGAGCCCCGAACGCAGAATCGGCTCTATACTATGTGAGGCAGCGAGCTCAACTCTACTACCCGCCCGAGACAAAGGAGTCGTTTTGTCAGCGAAGCTGAATGTGGGACAGCCGCGCGCGTGAAGACGTCACAGCAGGGCGGAAGCGCTCGCGACCGGAGTCCGCGGACGGGGCTGCCCGCTGCCTTTGGCAGGAGGGAGGCGGGGGGCGGTGCGAGCGCCGGGCGTAGCGCTGTGCCGGGGGGCGGCGGGCGCCACAGCGCGGCGGCTTAACACGCCGCTCACGCAGTGCTACATAGCTAACGACAGTTTGCCTCGCTGTCCGCCACGCTAACGTCTAGGGAAGCAATCGTAAGTCAGAAAGAAGAAAATTCATTGCGTTAGGAAGAAGATACATTCTGATTTAAAATATTTTTTAGCTTTGTGAAACAACAGCTAGGAGTATTCAATGGTAGATGAATCTGATCCGAGAGGATACAAGTTCAGAAAGAAAAGTAATTCACGTTTCATGTTATAAAGGAAATTGTTTTATCAGACAAGCCGTTGAAGGCCAATTGAGTTCATCTATCTACCTTTTTTTCCGTCACGTAAATTCTAGTGAAATAAATAACATTATTTCTATGGAGCACGAATTTACATTTTATGAGAAAACTATATCTGGTGATAACATGACTTGCTATCTTCATAAACCAGCTCTCTGGTATTTTCATTCCATTCCTCTGGCACAAATCCAGGAGTCTTTCCCCTTCTTCATTTCTGCCTCCATATCAGAAACATACCGACACTTGCTCAAATGCCTTTCCTTCTTTGTTTACCTGTACATCAAAATCTCGCATCACTATATACGTAGGAACTCTCTATATGGTTCTCTAACTCATTTTCAAAATCCATCTTCTCTTCTTCAATATATCCTACTTGAGGTGCATAAATCTGTATAACTTTTAGTGTTTGTTCTTGGAAGCTTTGTACATTCTTATTCACCATCAGTGCTACACCATATGTTACTCCCACTCCATTACAGCAGAGCGTTTTATTTTTGTTTTTATAGACTGTTGCAAATATTTTTATTTCGTATTTTTAAATTATTTTCTAGTTTGTTTAATTATCGGTTTCCTACCGCATTCTGAGCATTATGCAGAAGCTTGTTCCATATGCCGCATATCTTTCGCGGGCGAGCGATCTAAATTGGAATTCCAGCACTGAAGCTGCTGCCTTGAGTTTTTGCCAGTGCACTGACACTGCCGCGTGAATCGCATGTCACGTCACGGCACGCCCTCTGACTTACCGCCTCGCTTGCCGTGCTAGCAGCGTGCGAGCTGACCCGTTTTGTTTGTTCACTATCACTGTTTTGACTAACACACGTACGATAACGCGTTTACTTTTATTTATCGCGAAAATGCAAATGTTTATGCAGTCAGCTTGTGTGTTACTGTAGGTCTATTAAAAAGGAGTGTTGTAAAGTAAAACACAAACAGAGTCAAACGCTACTGAAGTAGAGAGCTGTTTTTCCAACGCGCCTAGTGCAGTGGTGAATACGACAGTAGCTCCAGAAACTAAACTTGCGGATTAATTAACGAGCTGAAAACAAACTTTTAGAACTGTATTTACAGATATGGATTTCTTAGCGGCTCATCATCAGCTGATCTATTTAAGAAGAGGAAAAAGGAGGACATCAAACTACCGGCAAACAGAATTTCAAAATTGAAATGGAACTAAGTGCACTTCCTTTTCCCACCAACTTCCAAATGGAGGAAGGGAGAGGTAAAGTGGGGAGTGGGGTGGAGTTAGGTTAGTGGAGCACATTTGACCTATTTTATCACTAAAATTTAAATTTCCTGCCAAGACACCAGTGCAATATTGGTACATCTATGCCCGCCATCTTGGAATCGCCATGTTAGATACATTTGACAACAATGCAGAACGGGGTGATATGAACTTTGTCCCATTAGTTCTATGAGGTTCCTGTGAGTGGAATGGATGTGTGTATAGTGCGCCGTTTGTTTGTGTTGTTTGATGTCGGTGATGATGACGATCATGAGAGAAGGAATAGAGTGAAAGCCGGTGCGTGCACACAGCCTACTCCTCCCAAATAGCACCAAGGGACCTGCACAACCTGACGTCCCCGTCCGCAGTTCGTTGTCGGGCGGTAGCGTTCTCGCTTCCCGCGCCCGGGTTCCCGGCTTCTATTCCCGGCGGGGTCAGGGATTTTCTCTCCCTCGTGATGACTGGGTGTTGTGTGATGTCCTTAGGTTAGTTAGGTTTAAGTAGTTCTAAGTTCTAGGGGACTGATGACCATAGACGTTAAGTCCCATAGTGGTCAGAGCCATTTTTTTTTAACTTGACGTTTCCGTCTGACGGATGGACGACAAACAACTGCATCATACGCCCTCATTTCGAGAGACACTGCAGAGAGGTTGACACCGGCACAAAGTCCAGTGACCAGGAACTTCACGCCATCACCTCTTTCCCCCTTGCTGGCGAGATACTGGCAGTGAAAATTTCGTGCAGCACTGGGATTCGAACCAGCTTACATCTAACTCGAGTGGAAGCACACAGACATACGTCAGCGATTTTGGTAACGGATCCTCAAATTGTTGGAACTGAAGACTACAGCTGTCTGGATTAAAGTATAAAGTTGGTAGTTATTAAATGGTAGATACGCGAATAAAATAATGAGAACATGAGACTCGTGTCGTCAGTTTTCAACGACGACTACCGTGTTACCATAAGGTACAATGCCTAGTGCTTATACATGAGTGGTGTTTCTCTTACAACAGTGAAATTTTCTCCATTTGTTTATGATTTGGTAGCGGTGCTGTAATTACGTCTTTCAGCCCACAGTATAATGCATATACCATATAGACTGGAGATGGACTTTCTCTTCCATCTCAAAACATGTTCATGTATTGGTATTGGTTAAAAACAGTCTTGGTTGCAATTTTAGTTTTTTATTTTTCAGCTACATGTTTCGCCTTACTTAGGCATCTTCAGGTTATCTTGATATTTCTAAAGAGGATCCTAGAAATGGTAGATACGCGAATAAAATAATGAGAACATGAGACTCGTGTCGTCAGTTTTCAACGACGACTACCGTGTTACCATAAGGTACAATGCCTAGTGCTTATACATGAGTGGTGTTTCTCTTACAACAGTGAAATTTTCTCCATTTGTTTATGATTTGGTAGCGGTGCTGTAATTACGTCTTTCAGCCCACAGTATAATGCATATACCATAGTACTCCGTGAGCCACCCAATTACCTGTGCCGGAAGCTACTTCTAGTTCCACAAACTAATCAACCCCCTCTTCCCTGCTGCACTCGCGAATGGTGTGTGGGATGAATGATTATCGGCGAGCCTCTGTATCAGCTCTACTTTCCCGATTTTTCTCATCGTGGTCGTTTCGCGAGATGTATTTGGAAGGAAGTAATATGTTGCCCGACTTTTCCCGGGAAGCACACTCTGGAAATTTCAACAGTAAGCCTCTGTGTGATGCACAACGCGTCCCTTGTAAAGCCGTCGGCACACGGACCATGCATCCGAACGTTGAGCGCTGACCGTGCCGAGTTTCTGACTTCAGAGCGAGGAATAGCACGTTCGGGAGTCTTTCCAAACGTGCAAAGCAATATCTAGCATGTCAGATATTCTGAGCTTACATCTGAGTGTTGACCAATGAGATGGGACAACACCACCTACGTCACTTCCACGCCATCTCCTTTCAGCACGGAGTTCTGAGGCGCCATATTGGCACTCATTTCAAGCCTATACGTATAATATGCTGTTTTTGACCACGAGCTAATTGAGAATCGCTCAGAAACCAGTTGTAAACTGTATGATTCATTGCAATAAAATAACGAGAAACAACATATTCGTGGAAAAGAATTATTGTAACTTGCGTACTATGGGTGTATGCCATTTGAAAGCAACTATAACCTCAGAAGCCACCAAAAACGCATTGTTCCTGGTACAATTTGTTATAATTAAATTTCAATTTTTAACATATTATTAAAGCTTTTAGCAATTGTAACATGGTATAATTGGCTGTTGAACAATTGTCGTTGATTTAGCGTAATGAGTAGTGTTATTGATTCTAAACTGAATACGTGACACAGCGGTTTTTCATGTCTTGGCCCACCACAAACTTTTTTTTCATAACTTTCGTATTTTTGAAAGGTTCTGATGCCTTATTGTTAGTATAAGTATATACTGTAATATCTGATGTTATATAAATATAAGTTCACCTTTTTTTGAGGAGTGAGTTTGTTCGAGTGGCTTAATCTAGGGGACAAAATGGATCAAATGGCTCTGAGCACTATGGGACTTAACTTCTGAGGTCATCAGTCCCCTAGAATTCAGAACTACTTAAACCTAACTAACCTGAGGACATCACACACATGCATGCCCTAGGCAAGATTCGAGCCTGCGACCGTAGCGGTCGCGCGGTTCCAGACTGTAGCGCCTAGAACCGCTCGGCCACCCCGGCCCTAGAACTAATTGTAAAAGAAAAAGGAGCAAAAGATCCTTATACTTTGTAATTCACATGTTGCAAAGATTCTGCTACTGGGTAGGAACAGTGATCTAGTAAGAATGACCTTGGGGTTTTTACTAAAATGTGGGAATGATGAAACAATATGTATCTTATGTGGAGAACTACCGCAAATTTCTATCGCACTGGTAGTTTGGGAACTTTTAGATGCCTGGGTCCTTACTGACTGGAGATGGACTTTCTCTTCAATCTCAAAACATGTTCATGTATTGGTATTGGTTAAAAACAGTCTTGGTTGCAATTTTAGTTTTTTATTTTTCAGCTACATGTTTCGCCTTACTTAGGCATCTTCAGGTTATCTTGATATTTCTAAAGAGGATCCTAGAAAGAGCAAATTAAGATAACCTGAAGATGCCTAAATAAGGCGAAACGCGTAGTTGAAAAATAAAAGGACTAAAATAGCAACCAGGGCCTTTTTAACCAATACCGTTAATCACTGGTTTGCTGTATGCCACATATAGATTGGAAGAATCTCTATGTTCATGGATATTGCAATATGGCAATGGTGGAAATGTGCGCTTATAAAAACGTGGGAATTTTACGCGCGCCCCTTTAGTAAGCAGGGTGATTTACGAACTAGAAACATCCCGCAACTGCAGCGTTGGACCCACGTACCGCAAGCACAAGTCGTATCATTTCTGAGCGTTCAGCAGCACGTTGAACTTGGTACGCTCAACGTTGACGTTCGGCAGAACGGTCCGTGAGCCGACGGCTTAACGACAGTCAGTGGAGTTTGTTGAGCATTTGTGCCGACCAAACGATTCCGTGACCAAAAACGACTCTCCTCCATGGATCTTCTCCGTCTGATCTATCAGTCCTACCTGGTAAGGATCCCAGGTTCGTGACCAGTACTCAAGAATCGGCCGAATAAGCGCTTTGTAAGCCAGTTCCTACGTGGACAAGTTACAGTTCCTTCTCATTCTGCCTTCGAATCTCATTTTCTCATCTGCTTTTCCTACTATTCGTCTTATGTAGTTATTGCTCTGGATAGTTGCTCATTGATACTTTACGGCAGATACTGTTTCCAGCAGTTTGTCATCAATAGTGCAGCTGAAGAGTAGCAGATTTTCCCCCTCTGTGTGTTCAGTATGTTATGTTTATTTAAGTTCAGGGTCAGCTGCCTGTGTGTGCACCATTCATCAATCCTCGGCCGGTCATTCTGTATGTCGGCGCTGTCTCCTGGTGCTGCTGCTTCCTTGTAGTCAACCGCATCATCTTCCAACGGTCTTAAGGACTTCCGACGCTTTCTAATGGAGCATTTATAAGCACTGTAAACAGTAACGGTCCTTTCACACTGCCTTTGGTTACTCCGCAAAATTACGTTTACGCAGGGACCTGTGTCGGTTTTGTTCGTTTAAGAGCGACCTGCTGAGCTCTAGCTGCAAGGAAGCCGCAAATTGGGAACGTCAGTGGAGGACGGTGTAAAATATAAGTAGGGTGACCAAACGTCCCGGAAAACCTTGTCTGTCCCGGTTTTCATCCCTGTGTTCCGGTGTCCCGAAATTTTGTTTCGGGACGCTCAAAAGTCCCGGAATTCAGTTTTTAAATACATTTCGTGAAACTTTCTCAAATTTTTGGGATTTCGCTACATTAAAGGAAATACAGCACGAGAAATTAATATATTTTAGCTTATTTGTCTAAAACCTCCAGTGTCCCATACTAGTAATCACAGTATCAGTATCGATACACGCAGGCAATTATTTACTGTGAGCGGTACTTTGGCCAACAAGTAATAAGTTGTATTATTGTAACAGAGCTATGAAACCGTCCGACTGTCGCGCCACTTACTCACACACTCACTGTCAGAACAGTGTAGTAGTTGATGTTTTGTCAGACAAACTGCAAATTTTTTTCTCATATTAGTGGTATTATTGCTGCAGTACTGTGAAACGCAATGCCGAAACGTGCCTGCAAGTTCAATGACTGTTATTCCAAGGAATGAAATTTCATTAAGAAAGGTCGTTTTGATTACGAAGCAGAGTGATCCGCATGTAACTGTTTCATTAGTATAAGTCATGGTGGACGTTCCGACATAGTTGATCACATCAGGTCAAAGAAACACATTAACAGATACAGGGCACCGAGTTGCAGTAAAACTCTACAAAATTATTTGGGAAACATCAGTCAAGTGAAGAGATGAAAGTTCGAGCAATCGAGCTTAAACTAGCCTGCCACACGATGAAACATCACCAAACTTATAGATCTAGTGATTGTACTAATAAGCTTAACAGCATTATGTTCGATGATTCTTCCATTGCAAAAAAGTTTAGTTCAGCGAGAACTAAAGTGTCAGCCTTAGTGAAAGGACTTACTGCTCCCAGGACTGTAACGGAAAGCCTTGAATAAATGGTTCAAATGGCTCTGAGCACTATGGGACTTAGCTTCTGAGGTCATCAGTCCCCTAGAACCTAGAACTACTTAAACCGAACTAACCTAAGGACATCACACACATCCATGCCCGAGGCAGGATTCGAACCTGCGACCGTAGCGGTCACGCGGTTCCAGACTGTAGCGCCTAGAACCGCTCGGCCACCCCGGCCGGCAAAGCCTTGAATACATCAAAAAGTCTTCTTTCTACGGGATATCCACTGATGCCAGCAATCATAAGCCACTAAAATATTTTCGTTTGTTGTTCAGTTTTTCGATATTAATCAGGGAATTCAAACCAAACTTTTGAAGGTGAGTTCCCTACCTAATGAAACATCTGACGAAATTTCAAGATTTTGTGTGAATACTATCGAAATGTTTGATCTTGAGAAAAATAAATGTGTGGCATTTTGTGGAGACGACACTAACACAAAGTTTGGTGGTTTAAAAAGACAAGGCAAATGCAACGTATTTACCAAGTTAAAGTCAACATTGCATGAAAACATTGAAGGCATAGGGTGCCCTGCACATGTTTTACACAATAGCGTGCAGACATCTGCTGACAGTTTAAGCTGTGATGTTGTAACTATCGTCATGAAGGTATACTCACACCTTTACATATATACTGTTAGAACAGAGAGGCTTAAGGAGTTCTGTGATTATGTGGGAACTGAATATATGAATGTAATGTGTCACTCGAAAACTCGCTGGTTATCACTGTTTCCAGCAGTTGAAAGAGTAATCCGCCTGTTTGAACAGTTGAAAGATTTTTCCTAAATGAAGACAAAGCCCCCAAAATATTGGTTCAGCTTTTCAGTAACCCTTTAAGTGAAGCCTACTTATGGTTCATTCACAATCAGCTGCTTTGCAGCATGGGATAAAGGAAATTGAGGGAAGCACGAAAAGTGTAATAGAGGTAAATGATGTTTTGAAAAATACTCTGGAAACGGTTACTAAGAGGAGGGAACAGCAGTTCATTTCTTTTAGTGTTAAATCTGTCCTTAAAAGAGCAGAAGTATCAGAAGCAGCCGAGAGGAGTTTTAGAAAAGAAGTTAACAAGTTTTATGACACTTGTGTAGAATATCTCAGCAAGTGGAGCGCCTCATATTTACCCTCATCGCCGGTGTTTGATTGGATGTTACTGAAGAGAGTGCCAAAATGGGAAAGTGTTGAAGAGACAGTTTCTTATTTGAAGAGTAAAGAGATTGATATCGATGATTCCATTCTCTTTGATTAGTTCGGCATACTGAC
This sequence comes from Schistocerca gregaria, assembly GCF_023897955.1. Classification (NCBI taxonomy): domain Eukaryota; kingdom Metazoa; phylum Arthropoda; class Insecta; order Orthoptera; family Acrididae; genus Schistocerca; species Schistocerca gregaria. Next base: position 9,612,603 of record NC_064924.1, on the reverse strand, counting down.
AAATTTTGTTGAAGAAAGTCTTCACAAGTGGAATGATGAAAGAAAAACACCATTGGAATGTCATGAGAAGTGGGTGAGTTTTTTTAAAAGCTGTGACTGTCTTCATCATCACTCTGCGTTGGTAATAATTGCAAGGTATTTATTTGCAATCCCAGCCCATAATACCAATGTGGAAAGAACATTTTCGTTGATGAATATTCAGTGGACTGATGAAAGAAACAGAATGGAGGTGGACTCTCTTAATGCAACCCTGCAGATCCTGTACAACTACAAAATGGATTGTGCCGAGTTTTATCACTGTGTCTCAAAGAACAAAGACATGATCAAGAGGGCTGGAGGTAGGGAAAAATACCCTTTTCTCCAAGGACAGTCAATTCCATTCACAGGTGCCCGTCTCTAATGACCTCGTTGGCGACGGGACGTTAAACTCTAACCACCACCACCACAGGTGCTCAGTAATATTAAAGCTCATGTTAATATTAATTGATTAGAAGTTGAATGGCTGTACAATTTTGTAAAATCATAATACATTTCTTTATTACTGTATACGTTTATTAAATGTCATTAATTATACAGATAATCTAGATTATATCAATCTTATGAGTTATAATAATCGGGTTAACAAAAATTTATCAACAAAGCACTAATATTTAAAATTAAGAAACCTGGGTACATGTGGAATGAGGTGTCCATTGGCACCCGGGTGAATGTGTCCCGGTTTTCACCGAAAATAATTTGGTCACCCTACCCTGAAGTCAAGGAGCATAGTACGAAACTGAGCGCAATTGTCTATAGCGCTACGAATCGCACGGGGGAACAGAACGACGTGAATTTCTCAAGATCTCTGTTTCGTGAATACCTGTTGATTTTATAGAGGAGATCTTCGTTCTCCAGAAAAGGCGAAAATCGTTAGTACAAAAGACGGCTAATAACTATATATACCGTACAACTATAAGTACTGTACGTCACGCGGCAGTCTGGGTAGGAGTGTGGGTGTAGTAGGAAGGAGGCAGGGAGGTGTGCACGGCAGGCAAGCGTGCAGTGGTGTCGGGTGCAGGCAGGCCGGGCTGCGAGAGTGCGAACGCAGCAAACGGCGGCGGCGGGCGGCAGGTGGCAGTTGGCCAGCCTGCCGAGCAGACGAGCGCCGCGGGATGCGCCTCCCCCAGCTGCTGCTGCTGCTGCCGCTGCTGCTGCTGCCCGCTGCCGCTGCCGCAGCCGCGAGGGCCGGTGCGGGCCGCCGGCGCGCCTCCTGCCTCAGGTAAGCCGAGGACCGGCCAACCAGCCCAGGGCGGCGCGCTGGCGAGGAGGCGCGGGGCACGTGTTCTCACCTGGCACACTACGCTCCAGCTTTCTTTCTCCACGTACTATGCCACCGCTAGGCAGTATTTGTTTCGTGAAGGCCATATTTACAGGGTGTTACAAAAAGGTACGGCCAAACTTTCAGGAAACATTGGGTTCAAATGGCTCTGAGCACTATGGGACTTAACATCTGTGGTCATCAGTCCCCTAGAACCTAGAACTACTTAAACCTAACTAACCTAAGGACATCACGCACATCTATGCCCGATGCAGGATTCGAACCTGCGACCGTATCAGTCGCGCGGTTCCGGACTGAGCACCTAGAACCCCTAGACCACCGCGGCCGGCTGGAAACATTCCTCACACACATATAAAGAAAATATTTTATGTGGTCATGTGTCCGAGCTCATTCTAGTTTCGTCAGTATGTACTTTACTTCCTCGATTCACCGCCAGTTGGCTCAATTGACCTCGGTGCTTGTGTTGACATGCGACTCATTGCTCTACAGTACTAGCATCAAGGACATCAGTACGTTGCATCAACAGCTTAGTGTTCATCAAGAACGTGGTTTTGCAGTCAGTGCAATATTTGCAAATGCGGAGTTGGCAGATGCCCATTTGATGTATGGATTAGCACGGGGAAATAGACGTGGCGCGGTACGTTTGTATCGAGGCAGATTTCCAGAACGAAGGTGTCCCGACAGGAAGACATTCTAAGCAACTGATCGGCGTATTAGGAAGCACGGAACATTCCAGCCTATGACTCGCGACTGGGGAAGACCTAGAACAACGAGGCAATTCTTCGTGCAGTTGACGATAACCCTAATGTCAGCGTCAGAGAAGTTGCTGCTGTACAAGGTAACGTTGACCACGTCACTGTATGGAGAGTGCTACGGGAGAACCAGTTGTTTCCGTACCATGTACAGCGTGTGCAGGCACTATCAACAGTGCAAATGTTCTCTTTACGGATGAGGCTTCATTCCAACGCGATCAAATTGTTAATTTTCACAATCAGCATGTGTGGGCTGACGAGAATCCGCGCGCAATTGTGCAATCACGTCATCAACACAGATTTTCTGTGAACGTTTGGGCAGGCATTGTTGGTGATGTCCTGATTGGGACCCATGTTCTTCAATCTACGCTCAATGGAGCACGTTATCATGATTTCATACGGGATACTCTGCCTGTGCTGCTACAACATCTATCTTTACAAGTACGACACAACATGTGGTTCATGCACGATGGAGCTCCTGCACATTTCAGTCGAAGTGTTCGTACGCTTCTCAACAACAGATTCGGTGACCGATGGATTGGTAGAGGCGGACCAATTCCATGGCCTCCACGCTCTCCTGACCTCAACCCTCTTGAATTTCATTTATGGGGGCATTATAAAGCTCTTGTCTACGCAACCCCGGTACCAAACGTAGAGACTCTTCGTGCTCGTATTGTGGACGGCTGTGATACAATACGCCACTCTCCAGGGCTGCATAAGCTCATCAGGGATTCCATGCGACGGAGGGTTGATGCATGTATCCTCGCTAACGGAGGACATTTTGAACATTTCCTGTAACAAAATGTTTGAAGTCACTCTGGTACGTTCTGTTGCTGTGTGTTTCCATTCCATGATTAATGTGATTTGAAGAGAACTCTAACATGGAAAGTAAGCGTTTCCGGACACATGTCCACATAACATATTTTCTTTCTTTGTGTGTGAGGAATGTTTCCTGAAAGTTTGGCCGTACCTTTTTGTAACACCCTGTGTATATTGGCCACGACATCTTGGTAGATGGTTGTTGCAGTGTCTGTGTGTTTATGGGTTGCATTTTTTCATATGACTTGTCAAGCCAATGGCAGCACGGCATCTCTTGTAGAAATTGTCAGAAGTTACTCTGACTGCTGAGGCAGGAGCAGTGGTAGCATTGCGAAGCTTTTTCTGCCTTAATCTGTCTAACAAGCCTTCATCCTGCTTCGACATTCCAGATGATATATCATCACGCCACTCTGGTCTCATGCTAACCCGTGCCTCCCATCTGTTTGTGTCGATTCCCAAGCTCTCCATATCTCGTTTACAGGAGTCCTTGAACCTCAATGCAGGACGTCCTATAGGTCTCTCCAAGCGCCACCTCACGTGGTAATCTGTCAGGATCCATACGGTGGACGTGTCCCAGCCAGCGGAGTCGTCTCTGCTTCAAGATAGCTGAAATACTGTTGCAGTTAGTTTTAGATAGCACTGCTTCGTTGGTCACTCGGTCCTTCCACGTTACTCCGAGGATGGATCTTAGGCACCGTATGTGGAAGCATTAAGGCGACTTTCTTGTTTGGCACAGGTAGTCCATGTTTCCGATGCATACAAAAGGGTGCTGAGGACGCAAGTTTGATATACAAGAATTTCGGTGGTCGAAGAGAGTTTGTTGTTTTTCCAAACACGTGTAGAGAGTTTGCCGAAAGTTGTCGCACCTCTTCCATTGCGAGCATCAATTTCCTTGTCAACAGACATGTTTGATTCTATAGTAGATCCAAGATAGCAAAAGTTATCTACGACTTGAAGGCCACAGACTTACAAATTTGTTGAAATGTGTCACGATTACGATTCTTGACGGAGGTTAGTACGCTGTCACCAGATACAAATCGACGTTGGGAGGAGCAGTTGCGAGACAACTTGCGGGAAATAGATTGGTTTGGAGAGCTACATCTCAGTCTACTTCCACATGGAGACTCTGTAAATCACACTTAAGTGGCTGGCAGAGTGTTCATCGAGCCATCATGACAATAATTCCCTATTATTCCAGTCCCGAACAGCAATTGCAAAAAACGAACACCTATATCTTTCCGTGCGAGCTTTGATTTCCCTTATTTTATTATGATAGTTTCTCTCTATGTAGATCGGCGTTATCAAGATATTTTCACATTCAGAGGTTAAAGTTCGTGAATGAAATCTAGTGAGACGACACCGCCAAAACGAGGAACGTCTTTCTTTTTTTTCTTTTTTTTTTAATTATGTCCACCCCAATTCCTTTTAGCATTCCTGTGGATGAACTCACATTTTTTGTTATTTTGGGTGAATTTCCAATTTTAGCATCATACAGATATCATTTTTAAATAGTTTTGCTCTTTGTTTTGATATCCTGATCACTTTACTAGACGATAAACGACAGTATCATCTGCAAACAACCTGAGACGGCTGCTCAGACTGTCTCCCAAAAACATTATATTGGGGAACACCAGATATCAGTTCTATTTTACTCAATCACTTCCGTCAATTACGAGCAACTGTGAATCCAGTGACACAAGCGGCCAATTTCATTACAAGCCGATTGTGTCGTACAGTGTGAAAAGCTTTCTGCAAATCAAGAAATCCTTTGTCAGTAGCAGACAACACTTGGTTTGAGTAGAGCTAGTTGTGTTTCACAAGAACGATCTACATCTACATCTACCTCCACATCCATACTCCTCAAGCCACCCGACGATGTGTAGCGGAGGGTACCTTGAATACCTCTATGGGTTCTCCCTTCTATTCTAGTCTCGTATTGTTCGTGGAAGGAAGGATGGTCGGTATGCCTGTGTGTGGGCTCTAATCTCTCTGATTTTATTCTCATGGTCTCTTCGCGAGATATACGTAGGAGGGAGCAATATACTGCTTGACACCTCGGTGAAGGTATGTTCTCGAAACTTTAACAAAAGCCCATACCGAGCTACTGAGCGTCTCTCCTGCAGAGTCTTCCACTGGAGTTTATCTATCATCTCCGTAATGCTTTAGCGATTACTAAATGACCCTGTAACGAAGTGCACTGCTCTCCGTTGGATCTTCTATATCTCTTCTATCAACCCTATCTGGTACGGATCCCACACTGTTGAGCAGTATTCAAGCAGTGGGCGAACAAGCGTACTGTAACCTACTTCCTTTGTTTTCGGATTGCATTTCCTTAGGATTCTTCCAATGAATCTCAGTCTGGCATCTGCTTTACTGACGATCAACTTTATATGATCATTCCATTTTAAATCACTCCTAATGCGTACTCCCAGATAATTTATGGAATTAACTGCTTCCAGTTGCTGACCTGTAATATTGTAGCTAAATGATAAAGGATTTTCCTTTCTATGTATTCGCAACAAATTACGCTTGTCTACATTGAGATTCAATTGCCATTCCCTGTACCATAGCCGGCCGCGGTGGCCGTGCGGTTCTAGGCGCTCCAGTCCGGAGCGGCGCTGCTGCTACGGTCGCAGGTCTGAATCCTGCCTCGGGCATGGATGTGGGTGATGTCCTTAGGTTAGTTAGGTTTAAGTAGTTCTAAGTTCTAGGGGACTGATGACCACAGCAGTTGAGTCCCATAGTGCTCAGAGCCATTTGAACCCTGTACCATGCGTCAATTCGGTGCACATCCTCCTTCATTTCAGTGCAATTTTCCATTGTTACAATCTCTCGATATACCACAGCATCATCCGCAAAAAGCCTCAGTGAACTTCCGATGTCATCCACCATTTATGTATATTGCGAATAGCAACGGTCCTACGACACTCCCCTGCGGCACACCTGAAATCACTCTTACTTCGGAAGACTTCTCTCCATTGAGAATGACATGCTGCATTCTGTTATCTAGGAGCTCTTCAATCCAATCAGACAATTTGTGTGACAGTCCATATGCTCTTACTTTATTCATTAAACGACTGTGGGGAACTGTATCGAACGCCTTGCGGAAGTCAAGAAACACAGCATCTACTTGCGAACCCGTGTCTATGGCCCTCTGAGTCTCGTGGACGAATAGCGCGAGTTGGGTTTCACACGAACGTCTCATTCGAAACCCATGCTGATTCCTACAGAGTAGATTTCTAGTATTCAGGAAAGTCATTACACTCGAACATAATATGTCTTCCAAAATTATACAACTGATCGACGTTAGAGACATAGGTCTATAGTTCTGCACATCTGTTCGACGTCCCTTCTTGAAAACGGGGATGACCTGTGCCCTTTTCCAATCCTTTGGAACGCTACGCTCTTCTAGAGACCTACGGTACACCGCTGCAAGAAGGGGGCAAGTTCCTTCGCGTACTCTGTGTAAAATCGAACTGGTATCCCATCAGGTCCAGCGGCCTTTCCTCTTTTGAGCGATTTTAATTGTTTCTCTATCCCTTTGTCGTCTATTTCGATATCTACGATTTTGTCATCTGTGCGACAATCTAGAGAAGAAACTACATTGCAGTCTTCCTCTGTGAAAGAGCTTTGGAAAAAGACATTCAGTATTTCGGCCTTTAGTCTGTCATCCTCTGCTTCAGTACCATTTTGGTCACAGAGTGTCTGGACATTTTGTTTTGATCCACCAACCGCTTTGACGTAAGACCAGAATTTCTTAGGATTTCCTGCCCAGTCAGTACATAGAAGTTTACTTTCGAATTTATTGAACGCCTCTCGCATAGCCCTCCTCACACTACATTTCGCTTCGCGTAATTTTTGTTTGTTTGCAACGCTTTAGCTATGTTTATGTTTGCTGTGAAGTTCCCTTTGCTTCCACAGCAGTTTTCTAACGCGGTTGCTGTACCACAGTTACTCTTTTCCGTCTCTTACGATCTTGCTTAGCACATATTCATCTAACGCTTATTGTGCGATTGTTTTGATCTTTGTCCACAGATCCTCAAGAGTATCTGCACTTGAGACAAAACTTTTGTGTCGAGCCGTCAGGTACTCTGAAATCTTCTTTTTGTCACTTTTGCTAAACAGAAAAATCTTCCTAGCTTTTTTAATATTTCTATTTACGGCTGAAATCATCGATGCAGTAACCGCTGATTCCATGTTCTGCTATGTGTCAATAGACGGTTCTCCTCGAGGTAATTCGTAATGATTGAACTCGATATACGACGGCTATCCACAAAGTACATTACGTTTTGGATTTAAAAATAAATAAAGTATTGGAACTTTTTTATATACAGATGAAAGCCACACTTAAATACTTCTTTTCTGCACAGTTGCCATTTAAATTAAGGCACTTATCGTAGCGATGGACGAGCTTGGAAATTCCTTCGTCGTAAAATTCGGCCGCCTGCACCTTCAACCACGTGGTTACCTCTTCTTGAAGCCGTGCGTCGTCATCAAAACGCTGCATAGCCAACCACTTCTTCATTGCTGGGAATAAGTGGAAGTCGCTCGGTGCCAGGTCAGGACTGTACGGCGGATGAAGAAACAACTCCCACTTAAAAGATTCGAGAACTTCACGAGTGGCATTTGCCATGTGGGCCCGGGCGTTGTCGTGAATCAGCAAGATCTTTGAGCCCAACTTTCCCCTGCGCTTGTTTTGTATTGCTCTTCTGTGGTTGTGCAGAGTTTGGCAATACCTTTGAGAGTTTATTGCATGCCTCTTTCCAGGAAATCCACAAAAATCACACCTTTTCTGTCCCAAAAGACAGTCGCCACGTGGTTGAAGGCGCAGGCGGCCGAATTTTACGGCGAAGGAATTTCCAAGCTCGTCCATCGCTAAGATAAGTGCCTTAATTTAAATGGCAACTATGTAGATAAGTAGTATTTAAGTGTGGTTTCATCTGTATATAATAAAAAAAATTCCAATACTTTATATTTATTTTTAATTCCAAAACGTAATGTACTTTGTGGATAGCCCTCGTATGTTGCAAAATCCTGCTGGATATCGACGTTAGTGACATGGGTCTGTAATTTGGTGTATTATCTCCTACTACCTTCCCTGAATATTGGTGTGACCTGTGCAGCTTGCGAGTCTCTGCGTACAGTTGGACTCAACCTTGGAACTGACCACCACAACAACAACAACACTCGACAACAACAGTACTCCTCGTTCACGGGCCTGGAGCGCACGCGCCTGTGGGCGGGCAGAACGTGAGGCGGTGGTCGCGGACTCAGCACTCGGGCTGCTCGCGCTGCGGACGTGGAAACTGCTGCATCACCAGAGCGGTCACCGACCCCCTGACTCAGGTGATACTGACGATCAGAGATTTAAAGACGATCAGCTCAACTTGGTACCCAGCCTCAGCTATTGTTGGTGGCGGAATTCAATGTAGCCCCCATACACTGCCGGTAAATACACTTCTGGCCATTAAAATTGCTACACCAAGAACAAATCCAGACGATAAACGGGTGTTCATTGCACAAATATATTATACTAGAACTGACATGAAATTACATTTTCACACAGTTTGGGTTCATAGATCCTTAGAAAGCAGTACCCAGAACAACCACCTCTGGCCGTAATAACGGCCTTGATAAGACTGGACATTGAGTCAAACAGAGCTTGGATGGCGTGTACAGGTACAGCTGCCCATGCAGGTTCAACATGATACCGCAATTCATCAAGAGAAGTGACTGGCGTATTGTGACGAGCCAGTTGCTCGGCCACCATAGACCAGACGTTTTCAGTTGGTGAGAGATCTGGAGAATGTGCTGGCCAGGGCAGCAGTCGAACATTTCCTGTATCCATAACATGCGGTCGTTCATTATCCTGCTGAAATGTAGGGTTTCGCAGGGATCGAATGAGGGGTACAGCCACGGATCGTAACACAAAAATGGTTCAGATAGCTCTGAGCACCATGGGACTCAACTGCTGTCGTCATCAGTCCCCTAGAACTTAGAACTACTTAAACCTAACTAACCTAAGGACATCACACACATCCATGCCCGAGGCAGGATCCGAACCTGCGACCGTAGCAGTCGCACGGTTCCGGACTGCGCGCCTAGAACCGCGAGACCACCGCGGCCGGCTCTGTGATGCATCGTCAAGGGTAACCGCAGCCATGGATCTCCGAGCTGAAAGTCCGTGCTGCTGCAAACGTCGTCGAACTGTTCGTGCAGATAGTTGTTGTCTTGCAAACGTCACCATCTGTTGACTGAGGGATCGAGAAGTGGCTGCACGATCCGTTACATCCATGCGGATAAGATGCCTGTCATCTCGACTGATAGTGATACGAGGCCGTTGGAATCCTGCACGGCGTTCCATATTACCCTCCTGAAGCCACCGATTCCATATTCTGCTAACAGTTATTGGACCTCGACCAGCGCGAGCAGCAATGTCGCGATACGATAAACCGCAATCGCCATAGGCTACAATCCGACTTTGATAAAGGTGATGGTATGCATTTCTCCTCCTTACACGAGGCATCACGCCAACGTTTCTCCAGTCAACGCCGGTCAATTGCTGTTTATGTATGAGAAATCGGTAGGAAACTTTCCTCACGTCAGCACGTTGTAGGTGTCGCCACTGGCGTCAACCTTGTTTGAATGCCCTGAAAAGCTAATCATTTCCTTATCACATCTTCTTCCTGTCGGCTAAATTTCGCGTCTGTAGCACGCCATCTTCGTGGTGTAGCAATTTTAATGGCCAGTAGTGTACATTTTAAAAGTTTGTGGTAGGTATTGAATAAATGCTTTTTTGAAAATTATTTTGAGAAATTAGTTCAGAGCCCCTCTCCAGGTGTTAATCGTTTGTGAAAACATACTTGACCTCTCAGAAGCAAATAAGCCTAAGCGAACAGAGAAAACCATGGCCGATACAGGGATTAGTGGCGACAAGACTGTTGTAGTGGGACTCAATACCGTGTCATCAAAACCTAGCAAAAGTAAACCCAAAATTTATCTTTTTAGAAAAGCAGATGCAAATTTGTTTGAAGTGTTCGTAAGAGAATGTATCCGTTCCTTCCGAACTACTTAGGGTAGATTAGATGTCACTTAAATTCAAAGAAATATATCGATACTGATTGACAGATTTATACAGAATAGATTAATAGGATATGGGGCAGATCCCTCTTCGTACTCAAAGTAGGCCAGGATATTGCCTCGGGAGCAACCAAAAAAGCGTGCCAAATTTAAAACAACGTACGATCACCATGCCTGTCAATGTTTCAAAGAAGCACGAAATTTACCTTGCAGAAAATCCAAAGAGATGTAAAGTCGACCAGTGGCAAGACATAATCGAAACGTTCACAGCGCGACAGCGGTGGTAATCTTACTGATGACAGTGCCAATAAAGCGGATTTGTCAATCACAATTTTCCGAAATTCCTTCACAAAAGGAGACGAAGTAAAATTGTAGAATTCGAAACACGAACTGCAGCAAACATGAGTAACTAAGAAGTAGATGTTCTCGGTGTACCGAAGCAGTTAACATCACTTAAAAAGGGAAGTCTTCTGCTCCAGATTGCATACCAGTTAGCTTCTCTTCAGAGTATGCTGATGCCATAGCTCCATATTTAGCAATCATATAACACTTGCTCTACGAAAGATCCGCAATTAAATACTGGAAAGTTGCTCAAAACACACTAATACTCAGAAAAGGAAATAAGAGTAAGCCACTCAATTACAACCCCCATTACTAACGTCGATATGCAGAAGGATTTTGGAACATATACTCTGTTTGAACATTATGAATAAGCTCGACGAAAACGATCTACTGACGATTGTAAGCAGGGATTCACACAACTAGCTCTTTATTCTAACGAAGTAATGAAAGATATCGACAGTAGATTTCAAATTGATTCTACATTTCTAGATTTCCAGAAGGCTTATGGCACCTTCCTCACAAGAGGCTTCTAATCAGATTGCATGCCTACGGAATGTACGAATCGATTTGTAACTGGTGGAAATTCAGCGAGTAAAATAGCAGTGATATCTGATGTTCATCACGGAAGTGTTATAGGTTCTCTGTCGTTCTTAATCTACTTAAACGACTCAGAATAAAATCTGAATAGCCATCTTAGATTGTTTGCACACGATGCTGTAATTTACCGTCTAGTATGTCTTCGGAAGCTGTGCGAAAAGTGGCAATTGTCTTTAAAAAATTAAATGTGTGACGCGATCCACATGAGTACTAAAAGGAGGCTGTGACACGACAAGTCATACAAATCCAAAGGCTGTCAGTTCTATTAAATACCTGGGGATAACAATTACGATCAGTTTAAAGTGAAACGATCATATATATAATATTGTGGGGAAGGCGAACCAAAGAATGCGTTTTATTGTCAGGATGCTTCGAAGATGCAGCAGGTCTACTAAAGACACTGCACACACTACACTTGTCCGTCCTCTGCTAGAGTACGGCTGGCGGCTCGGATCCTTACCAGATAGGGTTGACAGAAGCCATCTAAAATGTTCAGAGGGGCGCAGTTTGTTCTGTATTATAGCGAAACAGGAGAGATTGGGTCCCAAAAGTCACGGGGTACCTCCTAATATCGTCTCGGACCTCCTTTTGCCCGTCGCACAGCAGCGACTCGACGCGGCATGGGTTCAACAAGTCGTTGTAAGTCCCTTGCAGATATACGGATCCACGCTGCCTCTAGCCGTCCATAACTGCGAAACTGTTAGCGATGCAATGTGTTGTGCACGAATTCACCTCTAGACTACGGCCCATAAATGTTCGGTGAGATTCATGTCAGGCGATCTGGGTGTCCAAATCATTCGCTCGAACTGTCCAGAATGTTCCTCAAATTAGTCGCGAATAATTGTGGGCCGTGATGTGACATCGTTGATCGTGGACATGAAGTCCATGAATGGCTACTCTCGAAGTAGCCGAATCCCTGTAGCCGAACATAAGCATTTACAGTCAATGATGGGCTCAGTTGCACCAGAGGATCTAGTTAATACCACGTAAACACAGCTCACACAGTTATGGAGCCACCACCAGCTTGCACAGTGCCCCGTTCACAACTTTGTTCCATCGCATCGTGGGGCCTGGGCCACACTCGAACCCTGCCATCAGCTCTTACCAACTGGAATCGCAAATAGTGTGACCACGCCAACGATTTTCCAGTTGTCTAGGGCCCAGCCAATATGGTCCTGAGTCTAGGAGAGGCGCTGCAGGTATCGCATGCTGCCATAGACCATTAACGCGGAAATTTCGCAGTACTGTTCTAACGGATACGTTCGTCGTAGGCCTCATATTGATTTCTGCTGTTATTTCAAGCAGTGTTGCTTGTCTGTTAGCACTGACAACCCTATCCAAACACCGTTGCTCTCGGTCGTTAAGTGGAGGCCATAGGCCACTCCGTTGTCCATGGTAAGAGGTAATACCTAAAATTTGGTATTCTCGGCACACTCTTGACACTGTGGAACTCGTAATATTGAATTCCCTAACGATTTTCCAAATGGGTGAAAACGGTTCAAATGGCTCTGAACACTATGCGACTTAACTTCGGAGGTCATCAGTCGCCTAGAACTTAGAGATAATTAAACCTAACTAGCCTAAGGACATCACACACATCCATGTCCGAGGCAGGATTCGAACCTGCGACCGTAGCGGTCACTCGGCTCCAGACTGTAGCGCCTAGATCGCAAGTTCGAATCCTGCCTCGGGCATCGGTGTGTGTGATGTCCTTAGGGAAGTTAGGTTTAAGTAGTTCTAAGTTATGGGGGAGAGACTTTTTTTTTTAGCGTCTAGAACCGCACGGCCACTCCGCCCGGCTTTCCAAATGCACTGTCCCATGCGTCTAGTTCCAACTACCATTCCACGTTCAAAGTTTGTTAATTCCCGTTGTGCAGTCACAGTAACGTCGGACAGTTCTACATCTACATCTACATCCATACTCCGCAAGCCACCTGACGGTGTGTGGCGGAGGGTACCCTGAGTACCTCTATCGGTTCTCCCTGCTATTCCAGTCTCGTATTGTACGTGGAAAGAAGGATTGTCGGTATGCTTCTGTGTGGGCTCTAATCTCTCTGATTTTATCCTCATGGTCTCTTCGCGAGATACACGTAGGAGGGAGCAATATACTGCTTGACTCTTCGGTAAAGGTATGTTCTCGAAACTTTAACAAAAGCCCGTACCGAGCTACTGAGCGTCTCTCCTGCAGAGTCTTCCACTGGAGTTTATCTATCATCTCCGTAACGCTTTCGCAATTACTAAATGATCCTGTAACGAAGCGCGCTGCTCTCCGTTGGATCTTCTCTATCTCTTCTATCAACCCTACCTGGTGCGGATCCCACACTGCTGAGCAGTATTCAAGCAGTTGGCGAACAAGCGTACTGTAACCTACTTCCTTTGTTGTCGGATTGCATTTCCTTAGGATTCTTCCAATGAATCTCAGTCTGGCATTTGCTTTACCGACGATCAACTTTATATGATCATTCCATTTTAAATCACTCCTAATGAGTACTCCCAGATAATTTGTGGAATTAACTGCTTCCAGTTGCTGACCTGCTATTTTGTAGATAAATGATAAGGGACCTATCTTTCTATGTATTCGCATCGCATTACACTTGTCTACATTGAGATTCAATTGGCATTCCGTGCACCATGCGTCAATTCGCTGCAGATCCTCCTGCATTTCAGTACAATTTTCCATTGTTGCAACCTCTCGATACACCACAGCATCATCTGCAAAAAGCCTCAGTGAACTTCCGATGTCATCCACCAGGTCATTTATGTATATTGTGAATAGCAACGGTCCTATGACACTCCCCTGCGGCACACCTGAAATCACTCTTACTTCGAAAGACTTCTCTCCATTGAATGACATGCTGCAATCTGTTATCTAGGAACTCTTCAATCCAATCAGACAATTTGTGTGACAGTCCATATGCTCTTACTTTGTTCATTAAACGACTGTGGGGAACTGTATCGAACGCCTTGCGGAGTCAAGAAACACGGCATCTACCTGTGGACCCGTGTCTAAGGCCCTCTGAGTCTCGTGGACGAATAGCGCGAGCTGGGTTTCACACGAACGTCTTATTCGAAACCCATGCTGATTCCTACAGAGTAGATTTCTAGTCACCAGAAAAGACATTATACTCGAACATAATACGTGTTCCCAAATTCTACAACTGATCGACGTTAGAGATATAGGTCTATAGTTCTGCACATCTGTTCGACGTCCCTTCTTGAAAACGGGGATGACCTGTGCCCTTTTCCAATCCTTTGGAACACTTCGCTCTTCTAGAGACCTACGGTACACCACTGCAAGAAGGGGGGCAATTTCCTTCGCGTACTCTGTGTAAAATCGAACTGATATTCCATCAGGACCAGCGGCCTTTCCTCTTTTGAGCGATTTTAATTGTTTCTCTATCCCTCTGTCGTCTACTTCGATATCTACCATTTTGTCAACTGTGCGACAATCTAGAGAAGGAAGCACAGTGCAGTCTTCCTCTGTGAAACAGCTTTGGAAGAAGACATTTAGTAATTCGGCCTTTAGTCTGTCATCTTCTGTTTCAGTACCATTTTGGTCACAGAGTGTCTGGACATTTTGTTTTGATCCACCTACCGCTTTGACATAGGACCAAAATTTCTTAGGATTTTCTGCCAAGTCAGTACATAGAACTTTACTTTCGAATTCATTGAAAGCCTCTCGCATAGCCCTCCTCACACTGCATTCCGCTTCGCGTAATTTTTGTTTGTCTGCAAGGCTTTGGCTATGTTTATGTTTGCTGTGAAGTTCCCTTTGCTTCCGCAGCAGTTTTCTAACTCGGTTGTTGTACCACGGTGGCTCTTTCCCATCTCTTACGATATTGCTTGGCACATACTCATCTAACGCATATTGTACCATGGTTTTGAACTTTGTCCACTGATCCTCAACACTGTCTGTACTTGAGACAAAACATTTGTGTTGAGCCACCAAGTACTCTGAAATCTGCTTTTTGTCACTTTTGCTAAACAGAAAAATCTTCCTAGCTTTTTTAATATTTCTGTTTACGGCTGAAATCATCGATGCAGTAACCGCTTTATGATCGCTGATTCCCTGTTCTGCATTAACTGATTCAAATAGTTCGGATCTGTTTGTCACCAGAAGGTCTAATATGTTATCGCCACGAGTCGGTTTTCTGTTTAACTGCTCAAGGTAGTTTTCAGATAAAGCACTTAAAAATATTTCACTGGATTCTTTGCCCCTGCCACCCGTTGTGAACGTTTGAGTCTCCCAGTCTATATCCGGCAAATTAAAATCTCCTCCCAGAACTATAACATGGTGTGGAAATCTACTCGAAATATTTTCCAAATTATTCTTCAGGTGCTGAGCCACAACAGCTGCTGAGCCCGGGGGCCTATAGAGACATCCAATTACCATGTCTGAGCCTGCTTTAACCGTGACCTTCACCCAAATCATTTCACAATTCGAGTCTCCGTCAATTTCCTTCGATACTATTGCACTTCTTATCGCTATAAACACGCCTCCCCCTTCACTGTCCAGCCTATCTCTGCGGTATACATTCCAATCCGAGTTTAGGATTTCATTACTGTTTACGTCTGGTTTCAGCCAACTTTCTGTTCCTAGTACTATATGGGCGTTGTGACCGTTTATTAATGAGAGCAGTTCTGGGACCTTTCTATAGACGCTCCTGCAGTTTACTGTAAGCACATTAATATTGTTATTGCTTGTTGCATTTTGCCTACTCCTGCCTTGCCGCGTCTCAGTTTTCACATGAATCACCGAATACAAATGACAGCTGCGGCGATGCACTGCCCTTTTATACCTTGTGTACCGTACCCGGTTCTACCGCCATTTGTATATGTGCATATTGCAATTCCATTACTTTCGAAATTTCAGCGTAATATTCGGGTTGGGGTGGCAATCGCTAACCAAAGGCGTTTTTCGCTGCAGCAAGATCTCTCTCCCCCGAATGCGAGTATATCATGTCATGCCCACGCGAGTAGGGAGAGATTATCATCGTAATTAGATAAGAGAAATCAGAGCTCGTTCCGTAGGATTCGAGAATGGAACAGCCGAGAGATAGCGTGAACCCTCCGCCAGACAGTTGCGCGAAACACCAAAAACACAACACAAGGTAGTTAAGAGCGGACTGCAGAGTAGTCAAGTAATTGTAGATGCTCATACGTTAATAATTGCGTGCTGCACCACGAACTTCTGCCTTCTGCGAGCGAATTCCCCAGCACCTGAGCTATATACATAAAGGTTGTGTGTTCGAGTCCCAGTCTAGTACACAGTATTAATCAGCCAGTGATATCTTTTCGACACTAAAAGCTTGTAGATTTAAGGGATTTATCGACTCTGTGGATAAATATCTCAAATGCAGCTCTTGTAAGAGGGTCGGGATACGTGGATTTCGAAACAGTGATTGGTTTTCTGTGATTTTTTATTATGGCTATATTGTTGGTTAGAGCTATTATCAGATATTATCCGTATAATTGTTGCTTCTATTGCCTTCGAGCTATGTTGTGAAATTAAAGTGTTTCTTAAGGTTTTAGATTCAGCATGTGTTGTTGTGGTTTACAGTCCGAAGACTGGTTTGATGCAGCTCTGCATGCTACTCTAACCTGTGCGAGCCTCTTCAGCTCCGAACAACTACTACAGCCTACATCCTTTTGAATCTGCTAACTGCATTCATCTTTTATTTCCCTCCACGATTTTAACTGCCATACTTTCTTCTAATACTAAATTGGTAATTCCTTAAAGTCTCAGAATGTCTCCCAACAACCATTCCGTTCCTCTAGTCAGATTATGCCACAAATTTCTTTTCTTACCTATTCTAATCAGTACCCCTGATTAGTTACGTGATCTACCAATTATTTTTTCAACATTCTTCTGTAGTTGCCCATTACAAAATCTACTAGCCTCTTCTTCTCACAAGTGATTATCGCCCAGGTTTCACTTCCATACAAGACTACTCTTCAGCAAATACCTTCAGAAAAGACTTCCTAAATCCTAAATTATATTTGATGTCAGCAAACTTATTCAGAAACGCTTTTCTTGCTGTTTCCTGTCTCCATTTTATATACTCTCTACTTTGGCCATGAACAATTATTTTGCTACCCAAATAACAAGACTCATATGCTATTTTATGTGTCTCGCTTTCTAATCTAATTCTCTCAGCATTGCCTGATTCAAGTCGACTACATTCCGTTATCGCTGTTTTGATTTTGTAGATGCTCATCTTCTATCCTTTTGTGAAGGCAGTGTCCATTCCATTCGGCTGCTCTTCCACGTCCTTTTCTGGCTTTGACAGAAAAAAATATGTTATAGGCATCGAAGTTTTTATTTCTTCTCAATGTACTTTAATTCCTACTCCAAATTTTTCTTTGGTTTCCTTTACTACTTGCTTAATATAGAGACTGAATATCATTGAGAATAGGTTACGGCCCTGTCTCACTCGCTTCTCAACCACTGCTTCCTTTTGATTCCGCTAAAGTCTCATAACTGCTGTCAGGTTTTCGTACAAGTTGTAAATAGCCTTTCCTCCCTGTATTTTCCTCTGTTATCATCAAAGAGGGTATTCTATTCAACATTGTCAAAAGCTTTTTCTAAGTCTACAAATGCTACTGCGTGCCTTTGACTTATCTTCTAAGATAAGCTCTAAGCGTCAGAACTGCCTCGCGTGTTGCTACATTTCTCTGGAATCCAAACTGATCTTACCAAAAGTCAGTTTTCAACAACTTTTACACTCTTCTGTAAGGAATTCTTGTTAGTAGTTTGGAAACATGACTTATTAAATTGGTAGGTCAGTGATAGTCACACCTGTCAGCACCTGCTTTCTTTGGAATTGGATCTGTAGACTTCTTGAAATATGAGGGCAGTTCGCGTACCTCTTACATCTTGCACACTAGATGGAAGGGTTTTGTCACGGCTGGCTCTCATAAGTCGACTTAGAGTTCCTCACTGTTTGACTTATTTTTTATAGACAAAGTACATTTTTCATCACGCTGGACTACCTGTGAAGTTCACTATGGGTCTAAAAGGTCAGTCCTGTTCATTTGCTTCGGCTCTGGTCTTAATCGAGGGGCCAGTAAAAATTCACCGAATTTCTTTGTAGGTGAATTTAAAACTACGTTGACTTCGTTTTTCCTCGCTTATCTTGGAATCTTGCCATCAGGACTTTGAGGCAGTGGTCACAAGTGTTAAGTCATAGTCACAGACATACAATAGTCAGTTGATTTAGTGCTACGTAGCATCTTAGTAACTGCTAATGCCATTACTGATACAACGCTGATGATATCGTGATCACGAGTATATGAACAAAAACAGCAAATAATTTGGTTGCCGACTAAATCACAGATCTACAGATGTAAGCGAATTTGAAACATTTGACAGTTCTCATTTTGGTTGTTTAAGCTGCTATTGGTAGTTCCAAATGCTGAATTAATTGATGTTAGTTCTCCTAAAGGCTTATTATTATGTTTGCCCGAATGTAGGTCCCCATTTTCAGTCCATTAAATTATACTCTCGCCACAGATTGTGCTGAGGGGCACATGCAATGAGTTGTAACGGTTCAATTTTATTGCAAAAATTACGTGCAATGTATGGCTCTCAACTCTGTAAAATAATATTCCTTCTTACATATGTTATATAAACACTTCATGAGCTTTCAATGACAGTGATAACATGTTAAAATGTAGTAGAGTATGATACAATAAGCTCAGGTTTCAATGCACAAAACAGAAGCTTTCGTTTAGGTCTAAAATTCTTTCTGTCTGTATAAAGCGATACTGAAGTGTGTGTGTGGTACATACATGGTCAAACAAACAGGGCATAGTGAGTACTGTGGCAAAGACAGTTCTACCCCACTCTCCATTGTTGCCAGTTGTATCCAAGATGGCAGAGATGATGTCATCCAAGATCGTGGTATGTAGGCAAGAGAGCATGGCGTCATCCAAGATGGTGACTGTGACATCAACTGATGACGTCACCCAGAATGCTTTTGGCAGGAAGATAGGTCAACTGGGCAACCTCCATTAACCTAACCTCCTCTCCCAGAAGATGGTGTGAAGTTCAGATTCCATCAGGATAATACAGCCACTACTAACGTAAGAAAAATGGCGGGTAAAGAAAGGGCACTTGGACTACTTCTACTAACCTAAATCATCTGACTGCCACCTCAACCTAGGAAATGGTGGGGAGAGAACCCGACCTGTGCTGGACATAAGTCTTTATTTTGCATTCACTATTTATTTTAAAAAATTGTGACAGTAACATCATCAAGTGCTGTCACCATGGGGTCTGGAGTCCAACTGACCTAGTACACAATACTACCATCAAAGGGCAGTCTCATCCATGTTCTAATCTAAGATGGCGCTAATGACATCAGCTGATGACGCAAGTACCGTTATCCAAATGGCGGGAAACAGTGTCTTCACCACGAGATCTGGACCTAGTACACAATACTGCCGCCAGAGAGCGCTGTTGCCCATTCCGTGACATAACCCAAGATGACTGTCTGGAGTGGAAAAAGACTCAGCCTGCACTGGGCTGCTCGAGAGAGAAAGGAGTTTACTTTATTTATTTAAGAACAATTTATTTACGGATGGATTTGAGATAGTATATTATCACACTGATACAAAACACATACTTTGACATGCTTGCGGCCATGCCACACAGCCCACAGACCTGTAAACTATGCCTAAATAACGCTTTGCATACACGCAAACAACCCCTAAATTACGGAAAAAATTTCAGTACAGACATGCAAACTCCTCCTAAATATTGCAGTACACTGATGTGCAGACACAAAATCAACTTGTAAACAGTCCAAATAATGCATAGCACAGCCTAAAGAAACACTCACAAGCTAATGCAACAGACACACAACGTACGCAAACACTGCCTGCCGCCCCCTATCCACTGGCCCACACGGGAGGCTACTGCACATGTTCCCAGAAGTCTGGATGCGCTCGTCAGCTGCCAAGCCACACACAGGTTCCCACAGGCATACACAACATCTGAGTACTTCCTCCCGAAATACGTGATCATCTAGGCACCGCTGCTGACATGACTGGATGGGGGCGAAGACCTATTTGCAGAGTGCAGATGCTCTAAGAGCACTCACAAGTTGACCCCACCGTGACCCCCACTGCCGGATGCAAGCCAGCAACAGCCATCCCCCTCACGCCATTGCCGACGGCATGTCTATCTAAATAAACACCAAGTCATCCTGAGGAACGACCGCGTGTGTGTTTTCTGCTGCTGATGTCATCCCCTCTCTCTACCTGCTATCCAGTGAAGACCTAATTGCTTAGTGACACACCCTAACAGACACTGCAGAAATAGTTTCCAGATTATCACAGGGTCCATTGTTCCTCGCATCCCTGTTCCACTGCTTGCGTAATGTGTGTGACGTGCATAATTATGTCATCCCCTCGCTCTATCTACTCTCCAGTGAAGACTTAATTGCCTAGCTACTCACCCTTGCAGGTACAGCAGAAATCGTTTCCTGAATATCACATGGTCTATTGTTCCACAGGTCCCTAACAGAACATGCGAGCTGTGTCTAACCATGCTTGCGTACACAGAGCTCCTGCAGCACATAGTAGCTGCAGCAATCTGAAGTAGCGCAAAAAAAATCTGACAAAAAAAGGAATCAGTCCTATCATGTTGGTATAGGTTGATGCGTGACATATTCCTTGGTGAGGCTATTCTGTGCAAGAGACGAGAAATGCCTATGCGATACATTCAGTGTGAAAGGCAATCGTCAAACTAGTGATCGCTGGAAGTATCCTGAGAGCGTATCTAGTATATCTCTAGAAATAATTTGCGTTATACAATGCTACTGCGACTCAGTGTCGAGTTCCTGTTCTCTCGTTTGTAATGTGACTACACAGACCGCTGGTTGGTACTGTAACAGTTCACTTACATTTTATTTCATGTTAGCAAGGTACTCAGAGGTTCCAAACTTCTTCTACTTCATCTCCTCCTTCTCCTCCTCTCTATCCACCACCTCTAAATCCTACCTTTGGCACATTTTCTTCCTCTCTCTGCCCACCTCCTCGACCCTCAACTCTCTGGCCATCTCATCCATCCCTATCTCACCATTCACCTCCTCCTTCCCCTACTCTCACCACATTTCTTGTCTGTTGCTTTGTCCACCTCCTCCTAACGCCATTTTCTGATTATCTCCACCCATCCCTGTCCACTTCCTCCCCCTCTACTCTGCATACATCTCCTCTTGTCCCTCTATCACTCCATCACCTCTTTATCTCTCCTTATATCCACCTCACCCTACTCTCAGCACATCTACGCCAGTCCTTCTCTCTGTCCACCTCCTTCACCCTCCACTCTCTGACCATTTCCTCCTTCCCCCCACTCTCTACCTACCTCCTCCTCTCCCTACTCTCTGTCCATCTCTTCCTGTCCCATTCCCTCCACCTAATCCTAACCATACTCTCTGCTCATCTCCTGCTACCATTCTTTCTGTACATCTCTTCTTACCCCCCCCCCCCCTCCCCCTCTGTCCACCTACTTCACCCTTCACTCTCTGACCTTCTCCTAATGTCCCTCTCTCTGTCCACCTTCTTGACCCTTCACTCTCATCTGTCTCCCTGTACACCTACAACACACTTGACTCGCTGAGCTCCTCCTGTCCCTCTCTCTGTATATCACCTCCACCCTCCATTCTCTGATCCCCCTCTCTCTGTTCAGCTCCTCCACTATCCAGTCTCTGACTATCTCCGCCTCTATCTATCCACCTCCTCCTCCCCCAACTCTCGAAACATTTCCTTTTGTGCCTCTCTCTCTCTCCACCGCCTCGTAACCCCCCTCAATGACCATCTCCTCATGGCTCTCTCTCTCTCTCTCTCTCTCTCTCTTTCATTTGGCTGTTTGTTGATGTCTGTAGAGTTGTTGTATGTAGTTGCTGATCGTAGCACATCTTTTGGTTTCTGTTGAGCAATGACAGATAAACTTTGCTTTAGACATGGGTGTCACCCTCGGCTGGTCCCAAGGCTTGGCATATTCTGGAGTATGCAGGAGTCAATCCATGACTAGGGCCCACAACAATGGTTTAGTCCACTTCGTCATTCGCTGAGGATGGATGTCAACAACAATCCTGCCTTTCTGTTTTCAAGAAACATGTGAAATTTAACACCACCTTATCAGTATTTCTGTCTGGTCAGTCTCGTGTGTTACTTCACGTGCTAGACACCATTGATGCTTCTTTGTCCAAGAACTTTCAAATTCCGTATCAATCCTGTAAATTCTTTATGTGTGTTTGAATGTCATGTCAGTGAAACTTTTGCATTATATCACTAAATTTTCATGCTTGGAGTCCTTTATGTTCTTCACAATGCCTACAAACTTGCTGCTGCCTCTCCAAAGAGAGTTTGAGTTGATAACAGAAAATTTAGAAATCTGATGATTCGTTTCGTGGGAGTCGTCCTGTGCGTCTTTGATTCGGTTCCTGGCTTTCGTCCTGTGCTGATGGCGCATTCTGAAGATATATGTGTCGCTTTTTGCTATGTTATGAGGTGTTAATTTCATCGCTGATGACCTCGGCGTCGACCGCCCGTAAGCACATACCATAGTAGTTTCACATTTTAGAGTCGGCCTTCCGAGTAGCTCGCAATTTAAATGACGTTAATCAGAACTCAGGGAGAAGTTGCAGTCTGATTCACAATCGATTTATTGATCTTAAACATGACAAGACAACAAAATTATTAAAGAAACATCATACAGAAAAATATTTATTTAACAACAGCCATTACTAAAATGGAATCTATGGATAGACACACGACACTAACCAGAATACTACTCGCTCTGTCATGGCACCAATCTAAGCCACCACCAAGTACCTATATTCTACCATACAAAATAAAAGGAAAAATATGGTTCAAAAGAACAGGGTGCTGAGAAATATATATTATTGTCCTATGTTGCAGCAGCGAATACTTTACCGTCCTACTGATCAAGGCGGCACATCACGATGCGTTCGGCCACTGCAGTCATGGACGGCGGCAATCTGTTATGAAATGCGCGTTCCCAAAAAATGCAAGTACGCGGTCTCCCGTTCGGTTAATTAAGAACGCAGGTAATTCCCTATGTTCCTCTGAAACCCCGATGGATTCCAGTGTGCAAGTGTACCCATTTGCTGGTCTCACACACCAGGTTGACTCCGTGCCACGACTGTGTGTGTTGGAATACGTCAAATGTTTTAGGTGGCCGACTCAAGACAAATACGTTACACGCACTCATCACTCTTTGTGGCTGTGATGACATAACCAGTACCTCTGACGGTTCAGAAGGTGACTGATACAGGCTCTAGGTCGCACACTAGGAAAGGACACATGTTTCACCGTTTAGGTAGAGACCTGCACTTCTTTACTAGCAATGCGCCAGTACAAGAGACTTGTACAAGAGTGACGATCTGCCTTTCTCCCCATTTCCTCCTCATCTCGGTTCCAAAAGCACATTTCTCTTTTTTGACTTCCCCCACTTTCACACAAGCCAATCTCGAACTGGAGCCCGGGATTCTAAGCCACTGCAAACCGATTTGACCAATCAGAGACTTTAAAGTTAACTGGCAGAAAAAAATTCTGCTTCGTGGTCTCTTTCTGACACTTTTGCTGTGTCTTTTGCTAACACAATACAGAGTGAAAGCACAGCCCTCCATAAACAGCTTGTTATCTCCCCTGTTGCGTTCATTTCAAAGTTTGCAAAGAAGGGCCATAAACATGCAAACAGCTTGATTCATTGACAAAACATGTTTCGAAACAGAGTCTGGACGTCTGTGCGCCAGTTTCCCTGTCCCACGGACATTTTCAGAACGTTTACATTTCTTTTGGCGGCTTGATCGCTAACAAGGGTCCATCCTCTGCTATTCCCGGCCTACAATGCACTGTTGGCGACTTTTCGGCGCTAGGCCGTATAGTTGGACGTCTGCCCCCTGTCTGGCGCCAAAGCTAATGTGTTTTGCACAATGCGACTGCTGCACGTGGCCATCTGGGAATGTCTCTTCATCGTTCCCCAGGAAAAACGCGCTCTGTCGGCCCATCAACGCCGTGCTTTTACTGCAGTCGTTTAAGTCGGCACCCTGTTCCTTTGAACGCAGGTGATGCTTACCGTATTTCTGTCCCTAGAGCTCACTAACAAGACCATAAACTGATGTCCACCATTTCATCAGAATGTATGAAGCCAAATCGCAGTAGATCGTATTCCCTACACGGAATCAGAATTGAGAGTGCCCTGCAATCTCTCAACTCAGTCCACCCTGCACATTCCTCGCCAAGAATTTTGACGTACGAACACCATGGCGCTTTTTTGTGCTGTAAAATAGTAGTAGAGAGAGGAGATCATGCCACTGGGAGAGAAAGAAGACGGTGGTGGGAGGCTGAAAGTGGCTGTGAACCTGGACTCAGACTATAGCTGTGTGAGCCAAATAGAGAGGAGTGGAAATGAAAAATATAGTTGACTGGAGACCATACATAGGATTTCAATCTAATTTAGAATGGCGGTCAACCATCATCAATGTAAATAAAAAAATAATGTCATATGCGTGGTCTGTCATGTGTAATACATTTCTCACAAATCAGCTTCTTGGAACTGCTACTTTGACAAACATCAGTGGGCCTAACTTACTGTGTCTCTGAGTGACTTTGTACAATGATGCATATAAGGACAGGTTATCCTGCCATTCTGGTCTCGTAAACAGACATACGGCCGGGAGAGCGGTGTGCTGGCCACACGCACTTCCATATCCACACAAAGTGAGGCCTGTGGACTTGAACGCAGGTGATGCTTACCGTATTTCTGTCCCTAGAGCTCACTAACAAGACCATAAACTGATGTCCACCATTTCATCAGAATGTATGAAGCCAAATCGCAGTAGATCGTATTCCCTACACGGAATCAGAATTGAGAGTGCCCTGCAATCTCTCAACTCAGTCCACCCTGCACATTCCTCGCCAAGAATTTTGACGTACGAACACCATGGCGCTTTTTTGTGCTGTAAAATAGTAGTAGAGAGAGGAGATCATGCCACTGGGAGAGAAAGAAGACGGTGGTGGGAGGCTGAAAGTGGCTGTGAACCTGGACTCAGACTATAGCTGTGTGAGCCAAATAGAGAGGAGTGGAAATGAAAAATATAGTTGACTGGAGACCATACATAGGATTTCAATCTAATTTAGAATGGCGGTCAACCATCATCAATGTAAATAAAAAAATAATGTCATATGCGTGGTCTGTCATGTGTAATACATTTCTCACAAATCAGCTTCTTGGAACTGCTACTTTGACAAACATCAGTGGGCCTAACTTACTGTGTCTCTGAGTGACTTTGTACAATGATGCATATAAGGACAGGTTATCCTGCCATTCTGGTCTCGTAAACAGACATACGGCCGGGAGAGCGGTGTGCTGGCCACACGCACTTCCATATCCACACAAAGTGAGGCCTGTGGACTGAGGATGAAACGGCGGCCTGCCTTCCAAGGCCTGCCATAATGCTAGGTAACAATGCTGTAGTCACGTTACTATAGACGATGTATGAGAAAACGACAATAGTGTTCAGAAGGTTGTGAGGGCCGCCGATCTGTTCATTCCTCAAGTGGACACCATCGTCCAGAAGAGCACAGTGTTGTGGGGTGTCCAGGTATTGGAACGGCGGCGTCGCTGTGTCGTTCGGAGCGTAAGATTCGTTTGCAGGATATAATTGGCTCCTGGCGGTGTTAAAATGTTTATCGCCCATCACGCACAACAGAGAGCCTGGCCGTACGTCGACGGTAAGGTTCCTAATTGGGACGCTGGAATTACAGGGGCAAGCTTTGAGGACAATTGCGGTCTCCATACGAACCACGGAATTAGCTTGCCTCAGTAACTGTCGGTGTGGTTCGTTCTGTTGGGTTCGCACTCTTTCGTACGAGTCATACAACAGTCACTGTGTCCTGAATAGCGCGCTGGTAAACTCAGTGCGTAAAATAAAGAGGCTGCTTTCCACAAAACGCGTAAACAATCACAGGGAATGTGTGTTATTTGTGACGAAATCTCATCACGGTGTAGAAAGTATGAGACATTATTTACAATTTACGAAGACATAGTTCGAGACAAGAAATTGTGTTCAGATTTAGAGCATGCTGAAAATGTGTAATTCTGGCGGAGTACAGTGTCGACGGGGAGAGGCAGACGGCAGCTCTCTGCCTAGTGTGGTTTGCAGTCAGATCGGAGTACTCTCGTACTGGGAATATCTGGTAGGCAGTACGGCCAGGGTTCGCCGAGCTCGCACTGAACACTATTGTGTGTTGCACGCACTCGTACTTTCCACAATGGGGCCGTCAGCGATGAGTGTTCGACGAGAAATGGCGTCATAATATAGGTATTCGTGAGCAGCTAGTTGTGCAGGTGTTAGAATTGGAAATGACTTGACTTTCTTTTCTGGATATGGATTCAAACCCAGTAGCTATAGCCGAAACTAACTAAGCAAGCTTTGTACCTGACCGAGTCTCGAACGCAACACCGATCGTTCTTGATCACCAGGCAAACTATGAGCTTGAACTTACACGAAAAAAAGAAAGAAAGAAAAAAAGAAAAGAAATTAAACTGGACAGGGACTCTTACTGATCATGTATAGTCTCTGTTAACTGACCACGAAAGGTAGTAAATACGATATTATTTGCAAGTAAAAAAATGTGCACATGTTTAAACTTGAAACGGCGTGGCGTAAGGTTTTGCGATATGCAGGGATTCGAATCGAGAGCGTAATGGGACTGTTATCTGAGTACACTCAGATATTATGTATAGAATTTTTCTTCATCTGAGGGATATGACTGAACCGGAAATGACGAAAAGAAAACTTTTTCCCTTATAGAGATTCAAACACAACACCTTTGCTCTCTAGCCATTAATAGGCGTCAAACGTCGGTTTATTTCGCCAGTAGCGAGAAGAGCGCAGTTTGAACTGGAAATGTTGTTGTTGTTGTTGTGGTCTTCAGTCCTGAGACTGATTTGATGCAGCTCTCCATGCTATACTGTGCAAGCTCCTTTATGTCCCACTACTTAGTGCAACCTACATCCTTCTGAATCTGCTTGGTGTATTCATCTCTTGGTCTCCGTCTCCGATTTTTACCTTCCACGCTGCCCTCCAATGCTAAATTTGTGATCCCTTGATGCCTCAGAACATATCCTACGAACCGGCCCCTTCTTCTTGTCAAGTTGTTCCACAAACTCCTCTTCTACCCAATTCTATTCAATACGTCCTCATTAGTTATGTGATCTACCCATCTAATCTTCAGCATTCTTTTGTAGCACCACATTTCGAAAGCTTCTATTCTCTTCTTGTGTAAACTATTTATCGTCCACGTTTCACTTCCATACATAGCTACACTCCGTACAAATACATTCAGAAACGACTTCCTGACATTTAAATCTATACTCGATGTTTACAAAGTCCTCTTCTTCAGAAACGCTTTCCTTTCCATTACCAGTCTACATTTTATATGCTCTCTACATCGACCATCATCAGTTATTTTGCTCCCCAAATAGCAAAACTCCTTTACTACTTTAAGTGTCTCACTTCCTAATCTAATTCCCTCAGCATCACCCGACTTAATTCTACTGCATTGCATTATCCTCATTTTGCCTTTGTTGATGTTCATCTTATACCCTCCTTTCGAGACACTGTCCATTCAGCACATACAAGAAGTTGAAAAAGGATCACACAACGAATGTGCTGAATGCCCCCAATCGTCTGATAAAATAGTCTTCCATTCCTACAGAAGTTAAAAAGTATCTTTGTAAAACGGAGGCTTATCCTTCGAGATTATATGGATTACCAAAGATACATAAGCCTGATGTTCCTTTGAGACTGATAGTCAGCGCAATTGGAGCTCCTACCCAAGAACTAGTCAGACACCTTGCCTCTTTGTTATAACCTTACGTAGGCAAAACTGAGAGTCATATTAAAAACTCTCTACACTTCATTGAGAAATTGAGGGAAATTACTGTTGGTCCGAATGACATCCTTGTCAGTTTTGATATAGTGTCTTTGTTCACTATGGTTCCAGTTGACGAAGCTCTCTCTCATATAGCTGATATGTTCCCTACTGATATAGTGGCGTTGTTCCAACACTGTCTATCCTCGACCTATTTTCAGTACAGTGGTGAATTTTATGAACAGATTAATGGGGTAGCCATGGGAAGCCCCCTAAGCCCAGGATTTGCGAATTTATTCATGGAATATTTTGAACATCAAGCACTGCAGTCGGCCACAAAAAGGCCCTCGAAGTGGTATCGGTATGTGGATGATATCTTTGTAATATGGAATCATGGGGAAGAGGACTTGAATGATTTCCTGGTGCACTTAAATAGCATCAACCCAAAGATCAAATTTACCATGGAAAAAGAGAATAATGGACAGCGTAACTTTTTGGATGTATCAGTTATCAAACGGGTGGATGGAACCTTAGGCCACAGGTCTCCATAAGAACTCAAACCACCACCCTCGGCAAAAGAGGGGTGTCATAAAAACACTAGTGGATAGGGCCAATAATATTTGTGAACCAGGCTACTTACAAAAAGAACTAAATCATTTACGAATGGCTTTTGCGAAAAATGGTTATACGAAAAACGAGATTAACCGAGCACTTCACCCAAGTAGAAAAATGCCTAAAAACAGGAGACAGCAACAACCATCAGCTGGAAAAGTATTTCTTCCCTTCATCCATAACATCACGGATCGCACTGGGAAAGTAATAGCCAAGTTTCAGGTGGAGACCATTTTCAGACCTACTAAGAAAATTAGTGAATGCCTAAGATCAACAAAAGATGCTCGTCACCCTCTAGCCACCCCAGGGGTATATATAAAATTCCGTGTAGTTGTGGCAGGGTTTACATATGAACTACAAAAAGAAGCATCAATACACGCTTGACGGAGCACAAAAGAAACTGTCGCTTGGGACATATCGACAAATCGGCAGTAGCGGAACATGTTTTGAAGGATGGAGATGATGAAATAAAATTTGGTGAGACAATCGTGCTAGCGAGGACGTCGCATTGTTATGTATAGACAGGCAATTGAAATTCACAAACATCAATACAATTTTAATCGTAAAGAAGAAGGATTAAAATTGGACACTGCATCAATCACGTGACAATCGATTGCCTGCAATCGAGAGAACAGACGATAGCCAGAGATAGCTACACATCGACGCCACGTGACGTGCGGTGGCGCCCTCTACGATTTCCATATAAGCGGCGGCCCCAGCTCCTAGCAGCCAGCCGTCGACTCACCTCGGAAGATGTTCTGCGTACTTGAGAACGAAACGCCAGGGAGAAGAAGTTCTACAGATCGACCACGGCAATTTAGTCCGGATGTGTTTACTGATGAGATAAGTATGTCCAACTGCCCTTTAATCCATTTAAAGGTTTACCAGCTGTGCCTCACAAATAAAAACTGAAAATACAAAACCGAATTGTTTTGATAAAATCATTTCATTTAATTTTACAATTTTATTTTTTATTTTGTAAATTGAAGGTGGAGGGGTGCAGGGGGTGGGAAAGGAAAGCAAAGGAAATTATTTCAGCCGCACTGGGAAATTTTGTGGAATCAGCGGCGACGAATGAAAATGTGTGCCCGACTGGCGGGACTCGAACCTGGGATCTCTCGGTTTCTAGGACAGTCGGGTTAATCACTATGTCGTCCGGACGCAGTGTGTGTGTGTGTGTGTGTCTGTGTGTGTGTGTCGCAAGTACACGGACCGTCTGTGCACGCTGCCCGGCCGACTCGTATTCCTACGCCACGTATCCGGAGTGCCTGTCCGTGTCACCCGTACTCGCTAATTTTAGATTCCCGGAGGAGATCGAACGAAATGTGCATCCGCACCGAAGATTTTGGATTCTTTGCCCATCGAGGAGAATGAACTATATCAATATATTCGTATAATTTTATTTTTCAGTTACTCGTGAAAGGTAAGGCGAAAATAATCCACAATTTGGTTTCAGAAACACTGACTAGCGTGTCTGAAAGCGAGTTCTAACTAATTGGGACTCTAATATTTATGACTATGTCATACATTACTGGTCGTCTACGTTGAATGTCGTATAAAATGAGATAGAACCAGAATTCGGGAACGATTTGAATTTGAACAAGAATGGGCGAAACGGAACAGGTGAACGGAGGTGCTTCTCGGTTCAATGAAGCGTGGGGTGATGGGAACGAGCGGCCGACGGAAAATGAGTCAGACCGAGGCGGCACTGGGACGGTGGAAGAGCGACCCCTCAAAGAAGAACGAGACCGAACGATAACGAGACCGAACGAGAACGAGACCGAGACCGACTTCGGGGGAGGCTGAAGGTGAGCGACTGTTCCCGTGCTGGCGTGCAGTTGCGGTGTCTGGCGGGCGCAGCCACGCCTGCGTGACACCGCCTTCCTTTGTTCACCTGCACCAACTCGTGTCAAACTGTGGCACGGTGGCTTCTGTCCTGCGTGTAATTACCCCATGAAGGGGTGTAAACAAAAGTTTTCACCTCTGTTTCGGTCACGATAAGAAATTATTTTTTAAAAATAATTGATATTATACACTCCTCGAAATGGAAAAAAGAACACATTGACACCGGTGTGTCAGACCCACCATACTTGCTCCGGACACTGCGAGAGAGCTGTACAAGCAATGATCACACGCACGGCACAGCGGACACACCAGGAACCGCGGTGTTGGCCGTCGAATGGCGCTAGCTG
>NC_064924.1:6264480-6276980 GCF_023897955.1 Schistocerca gregaria | reverse complement strand
CAGGTGTTGTATCTGGAATTTCAGAGAATAGCTATTGGCGAGTCGGGCAGGATGTGTGCATGTGGACAGTAGTAACTGCCACAAAAAGGTCTGTTTATAGTCATATCGTGTTCTGTGGTCGTGCCAACAAAGTGCCTTCCAGGGACGAGCTGTTCGAATCGGAGGATGATGTGGATAAATATGACTCCATAAATTTTCTCCATATGATCTTGACATGGAAATGGACTTCTAAAGGTGTTACTAATCACATAAATGTGCATGCTTCATGAAGCTAGTAAACAATGTTGAGTCGGCTCTCCACCATAGTTTACGTGCATTTGCGTTACAGTGTCGTGATAGGCATGTTAAGTGTTATTCTTGACATTGTTGTTGTTGTAACCGCAGAAAAGCCAAGTCTAAATGCAGTTGTTCTCAGACGATACACCAGAAATCATACGGGGAGATAGAGTTAACAGGGGACGCCAGGCGTGTCAGAGGGGTCACAAAAGATAACGACGCAGCCAGATAGCCGAGGCGGCGGTCCAAGCGGCCAGGCAGCTGCGCGTGATAAGCAAGGAAGCAGACTCAGCTATTAAGATAAACAGGGCGCTCTGGGCAGGTCCCTTAATAAGCAATAACTTGCAGTATCAACACTCTTGGCTAGAGGGAGAAGTCTGGGAGCGGAGAGAGAAAGAAAGAGGGCCCTAGGTGGGGACCGCACTACGTCATGAGGAGCCAATGAAGGGCTCAGGACGCAGTGCGTGACCACATAGGGAGAGGCCCCTCTGCCCCTCCACCCAGCTTCTGAAGAAAAGTACTGAAGTTAATACTAAAACAATCCCTAATAAGGAAAAGTTGCACTCGACGCTACGTCATGCCAAGCGCTGGCGGGGTCGAAGGGGAAGAGCTAACAAAACTCGGAGGCACGCCGCTCCGGGGATCTCTCTCTCTCTCGGGTTTAGGCAGCGACGGTAGTCAGCGTGAGTAGCAGCCGACTTGGGCTGAGGGCGGGCTGCAGGCAGACAGTTGGAGATAGTCGCCGATGAGCGTTTACGCAACGACCGCGCGACTCTGACGTAGGGTGCTAGTGTGGGCAGCAAAGTGCTGGAAAGTTCTATCAGGCAGCCAGAACGGTGGAAGTCAGTCACCGTCTCTGTAATGGGCTTGGCTATTCTGTAGGTACAATCACTACGCAGTTAGGGTGATCTGTATTCGTTATGAATAAATTAGAACTTTTATAACGTCCATACGAGTTTACTTCTACCAACATCCTAGCCTTGTACCTTCACACCAGGGAATTTAACATCTTAGCCAGATCAAAAGTCTCCCTCTCAATTAGGTCAACCGGCTAATTCCCGTTTACGAACCGTGTCGTTCAATCCCTCGCAAAACCCACGCTTGGGACGCGACATTGTGCGGTAGTAAGATGCTTTCATTGCTTTCTCATAAACTATTACCTGCAGCTGTATCCATTCCTTGCAAATCATATGAACAGAGGTCAGTTATGGATTTACTTGCATTCGCATATTTTTACTGCCTTTATATGTCCTTACAAGCCCTTTACTGAGTACATATTTATGTTTGGCGCGTGTGTGTGAGGGTGTTTATGATTACATACTACAAACTATCGACGGATTTATTTTACTTTTGTGCGTGAACTTGTTCTGAGATATAATGAGGGTGCTAAGCTTATAACTCTGAATTTTTATAGGTTCGGAAGAAAATCCCAGAAATGTATTCTTCTCGACGTAAACCAGGTCTTGACATTCTGCAAGCAGATATAGATGACGTAAATGACCAGCGGAGCTGACAGAAAGGTCGGATGAGGAAAAAACATGAAGGAAAGGAATACAGAACATGCACGGAGTAGTATGAAAACATGTAGACCCTCCATTTCAATGTTCTAAACAGTGTTTCGGCCGTATGAGTGAAGAAGGCAAGCGAGTATATTCAGGAATTTCTAGCATATAGAACGTACAGGGATCAGTATGAAAACACATAGCCCCCTCTAAATGAATGTTCAAAACAGTGATTCGACCATGTGACTCAAAAGGACAAGCAACGCACATTCAAGAATTTCTGACAGTTTAATTGCTATGATACGCAACATTCATACTTACAAGGTTGTTTGGAATCAGAAATTGTCATCTGTAAAAGCACCTTCTAAATTCGTATTTTGAAGAAGTTTTGCACTAGTGCTTCGTTAACTTATCCAGGAATTAATTAGTGGCAACTGATGTTGAGTGCACTCGGTTTGCAAGGAGACAGTGTTAAGTAGATATATCTGAAAATAATGACACATCAGAATAAAAAGATCACGTTGGATGCCATAACTGTTTTATGAGAATTGACTGAAAATTTCCTGTGCGATTTCTCAAAACAACTGAAATGCCGTTTACCATTGCTTAAAGCTGATCCTGATATTCATTATGACATGGAAGCAAACATCTCCCAAATGTCATTTTGAGGAACTGCCATGCCTGAACCATGAGATTCACTGACTGGCGGCGCATATGTAGGTCTCACCATCTCATCCGAGACATTCTCTGTGGGTAACATAGGGGGAGAATGGGGGAGCCGGTGATGAATCCTTTCTTTTGTCAAGACGTTTGTGGGATTAACTTCAGTGTGCAGTATGTCATTTGGTAGCATGGTCGTAAATGACATGAAAAAAATGTTTATCAGTCGCGTCTAATGACGAGCTTTCAATATCCTCCAACAGTTATATCTGTTCCATTGACATTTCCAACAGCTATCCACAGCATGATTCCAAAACATGGACAGGTATGGACCTTGTAACCTTACGCATATGTAGTTGAGTTATTGAGCCACTTAGAATTAGTAGCAGATAAATTTGCTTGTGCGGCTGAACACTATCCAGCAGGGCCAAGGCCAAGGGCGTACGACGGCCAGCTGATGGCCAAGTGACGCGACCTTTTCTGATCAGCCCAGGCACAAAGGTGAGGAACACATGCCACGTAACGTGTATATCCCAGAGCATGTAGATGGCAGTCGTTCGCTTAGGCGGAGACCACACGATGCGCTAGAAATGGCGAGAAATAGGAGAGCCTGAAATACTGTCACATACAGTTCTTAGAAATTCTATAATGGTTCAAATGGCTCTGAGCACTATAAGACTCAACTACTGTGGTCATTAGTCCCCTTGACTTAGAACTACTTAAACCTAACTAACCTAAGGACATCACCCACATCCATGCCCGAGGCAGGATTCGAACCTGCGACCGTAGCAGTCGCACGGTTCCGGGCTGCGCGCCTAGAACCGCGAGACCACCGCGGGCGGCAGAAATTGTATACTTAATCATAAGTACGTAATACAGCAGATCTGAATACTCAACCATCTCGGAAAAATAAAGCACAACCAATAAGACAATAATATTTTAATACCTTAAAAACAGAAGCTAATATTTTACAGTGACTGTACATTCTCACAATGAACCTTATACAACTTTAAATGCATCATACGATTACAACAAATGATACATCAGATGATAGCATTTCACTATAGCTATGATCCCTGGAGGTCATGTAGCTGTATCTATTTTCTTTATTTATTATATTTTACATCTTCTTCTCTTTGTAAATATTTGTCAGACCAACATATACTCCACAATAACACAGCAACAGAATGCAGCATCGATATTGCATATCTTGACACCCTTCCGTGATTGTTTAAGGAATATGTTAATACTTCTGCCAGTAACTTTATTTAAATATGATTACAGTTGATATTTAAAAAAAAACAGTATGAAATAAGAAGTGGTCAGCTGCATGTGTTCACCGACACTGTAATTGAAAAAGTGCCAAAACACGCTTCTATCAAGCACACATAAATAATTCTTTAAAAATATTAAACGATATTTTGTTTTCAGTTAACGTGAGCGCACTTGCGTAGGAACTCTGGCTTACTTATTTCTGAAGAAACCTTTGTCTATATTTATTGTAAATGCTCTGAGTGTGACGAAATGTTTATAACTGTTCTTCATTTAGATATTCTTATAATATATTAGTTTAGTGCAGAAAGTGGTCAAGTTGAGGCAGATCATATCTGTAGAACACAAGAACCACGTATTGTTGCTGAGGATGGCCTTCAAACCAATGAGAGTTAGACATGGACAGAAAACATTTGGAATTAGGGTGAGAAAGACAGTTTTCGAGAGGTGCTCTCAAAGGAGCTATCCTGACACATATACGCGAGTTTGTGAAGAAGGTAGACCACTGCAATACCTGAACTTTTGAAACAACTGTAACTATCGTATCGTGAGGCCTGAATGTGCTATAGTGCAGAACTTTATCTTAGCCGGCTGCATTACGGAACTGAGAATAGCTAGAATATAAGTTCCTACTCGTTATCTCTCGTTCATTGTTGTGTAAATTGTCCTACTGAACTCTGAACTGTTTTGAGCTGTCGAATATTCTGTGTGTTGCGATCACGAAATGCACTTTGTTTTTCATACACCTTGGACAATGGCATAGCTTGGGGATTCTGCTAGCATTCTCGTAACGCATTTAACGCAGTTTCAATGGATTTCATAAAGTTATTTTCCTGTCTGTGTTATAACTGGTAATTGTACGACAGCTTCCGTTTGTCTAAGAACACTTTTTGAATATACATTATTATAGTCTACGTCAGTTACAGACGTTACGATAGAAAAAATGGTTCAAATGGCTCTAAGCACTATGGGACTTAACATCTGAGGTCGTCAGTTCCCTAGACTTAAAACTACTTAAACCTAACTAACCTGAGGACATGACACACATCCATCCCCGAATCAGGATTCGAACCTGCGACAATAGCAGTAATGCCGTTCCGGACTGAAGCTACTAGAAGCGCTCGGTCACAGTGGCCGGCGATAGAAAACTCTTATGACTTCTTCAGCTGTATTGTATTTAATATTTTTCTATATTTTATTAATTCACAGTCGGCCAGTGTGGCCGTGCGGTTCTAGGCGCTACAGTCTGGAGCCCAGCGGCCGCTACGGTTGCAGGTTCGAATCCTGTCTCGGGCATGGATGTGTGTGATGTCCTTAGGTTAGTTGGGTTTAATTAGTTCTAAGTTCTAGGCGACTGATGACCTCGGAAGTTAAGTCGCATAGTGCTCAGAGCCATTTGAACCATTAATTCGCAATACTATCCAACGCATACACTATTTGAGTACAGTAACATAATTTCAGTTTATTATATGCAGTGCCGGCTCGATCGTGCAAAATTATCGAGCTATTCTTTGTAAACAGAGCCCAGCATAGCCCAATTACGTAAGTCACAAGAAACATCAGGCTGGTTTGCTCGTATGGGATGCTGGTTCGGGAGAAACCAATCAGAAGAATATGTAGTGTTTAACGTCGCAGTCGAGTATCGGTGCTTTTTGTCACATATCACCACATCGTCTACGAATGTATCGTTGATCTGACTTGACCTCCACAAATGGAAGAGAGACTCATCGCTGAACGACACAGAATGCCAGTCCATGTTCAAGATGACTTTGGCTCGACACTATGCAAGTATGTGGTACGTCGTCAACGGTATGTGACGAATGGCAACTAGTGGTCTCAGTTCAGCTTCCAGTAGTTTGTTGCTGTCGTGTCATAGTGACACTTACCTGTAACCTCAGAGCGGAGTTCAGTTGTTGTCATCCGTCCATTTATGCGAGGCAGTCGAACAACCCTGAGATCGCCCCGTGCTGCAGTCCTTTTGGTAGTACCTGTACCCACATTTCGTGCCACACTGTTTTCGTCAGTCCATCTCACCACCTCTCGTTCGACAGCCATTGAGCTAAGCCAATCATCTGTGCAATCTGTCGGTCTGATGCCACGTATTAGACTTTTCTCAAAGTTCACAAGCTGTGCTTGCAAATTCACTGGGCATGCTGTGTTACGATCTCCACCTGGAAAGTTCCAGTATCGCTAGTGCACCCAATAGTCATCACGTGCTGACACCATTCTTCGCCTGTAGGAATGAATTTTCTGAGTAGAAAATACCTAAAATAATCTTGAGAAGGAAGAAAGAGATTCTAATCAGAATCCCCCATAGGCTTGGATGTATTGGAGTATCAGTTTTGGAGCGTTCGGTGAAGCTGTTCATTGTGTAACACTCCCAGCTTCCGTCAAGGTATAGAATTTACCTTGGACAGCTATATAACAAAAACATGACACAGTAGCAGCATGTAAGCGCAGTGTTAGAAGGCAGTAAAAGCGACTATTCAATCCCCGATCCAATGGCCAGAATAAGAACCTTGTACTGAACATTCGAGGTGTGACCAAAAGTAAGGGCAATTTTTGTTTTTCTTAAAGAATCTTTATTTGTTCATTATCATCACCTTTACCCCCTTCAGAGTAACCCCTTCAGATATAATACACTTGTGCCAGCGCTTCTTCTAATCCTGGAAGCACTTCTGGAACTCACCTTTCGTTATGGTCTTCAACTCTTTCAGTGACTCTGTTTTTATCTCATCAGTGGTGGCAAAGCGACGTCCTTTCATTGTTCTCTACAGCCTCGGAAATGAAAAGATGTGTCAGGGAGCCAACCGAGCGAGGTGGCGCAGTGGCTAGCACACTGTACTTGCATCCGCGAGGACAACGGTTCAAACCCGCGTCCGGCCATCCTGATTTAGGTGTTCTGTGATTTCCCTGAATCGCTTCACACAAAAATTCCGGGATTGTTTCTTTGGAAAAGCACAGCTGATTGCCTTCTCCGTCCTTCCCTAATACGATGGGACGATGACCTCGCTGTTTGGCCACCTCCCCCAAATAAACCAACCAACCAGTCGCAGGGAGGCATGTCCAGCGAATGCGGCGGCCGAGGCGACGTAGTGAGTTTGTTCTTTGGCAAATAATCACGAACAAGTATTGAGGTGTGAGCGGAAGCATTGTCGTAATGCAATATCCGCGAGTGGCCCAGCCACAACTCTGGTCATTTACTTCAGATTGCTTCACGCAAACAGCGCTTAACTTCCAGGTAGTATTCCCTATTTACCGTACGACTATAAGGCAGGAACTCATGATACTCCACCCCATTGTAATCGAAGAAAACAGTGAAAAGCCTTCACATATATTCAAACTTGTAGAATGTTTTTCGGTCTTGGCTCTTAAAGCAGATTCCCTTAGGACCATTTGGAATTGGTTTCGACGTCATACCTGTATATCCATGTTTCGTCACCTGTTTTAACCTTCTTTAGAAGTTCTGGGTCCAGTTTTTGGAGCAGTTATTGAACGATGTCTACGTGACGTTGTTTTTGGTCGAAATTCAAAAATTTTGGAACAAACATTGCTGCTACACGTTTCAAGCCCAAAAGATCCTAAAAATATTTCTTGACATGAACGAGAGAATATGCCATCATAATCAGCAGCTTCTTTGATGGTGATTCGGTGATTTTCCAGAACCATTTTCTTTGCTACTTCCACATCGTCGTCCAGCGCGGTCGTCTTGAACGTCTCCTCAATCCTTTTTGAAATGTTTATACCACTCGTAAACTCTTGTTCTACTAACAGCCTGTACTATGGCCTTAAGCACAGCCGGTTCCGGTAGGTGCGGAGTTCGCGAAAGCATGCAGGGACCAACCTCTGGGCGGCCCCAGTGGTTTCACATTCACCACTCTCACTGCAAATACCCTATAAACTTTATTCTAACATTTCCTTCTATTACAGGAACCAGCGATGCAGTAGGAATCGTGTCATTATTGGTATGATCACTTTTACCCTTTTCCGCTAGTGCCTGATGAACCCAATAGGAAATTCCGTCGGGTATGGCTCAAATGGCTCTGAGCACCATGGGACTTAACTGCTGAGGTCATCAGTCCCCTAGAACTTAGAACTACTTAAACCTAACTAACCTAAGGACATCACATACATCCATGCCCGAGGCAGAATTCGAACCTGCGACCGTAGCAGTTACGCGGTTCCGGACTGAGCGCCTAGAACCGCGAGAACACCGCGACCGGCCGGCGGGTATGCTACCGGCATCTTCTTACGAGTGCCTTCGCTGAACTGATGCCAGTCGCCTAATGGAGTCAGTTAATGAATGCTTCATAGCGTCGCCACGCTACTGTTCCTGTCAGTTAATGAATGCTTCATAGCGTCGCCACGCTACTGTTCCTGTCAGTTAATGAATGCTTCATAGCGTCGCCACGCTACTGTTCCTGTCAGTTAATGAATGCTTCATAGCGTCGCCACGCTACTGTTCCTGTCAGTTAATGAATGCTTCATAGCGTCGCCACGCTACTGTTCCTGTCAGTTAATGAATGCTTCATAGCGTCGCCACGCTACTGTTCCTGTCAGTTAATGAATGCTTCATAGCGTCGCCACGCTACTGTTCCTGTCAGTTAATGAATGCTTCATAGCGTCGCCACGCTACTGTTCCTGTCAGTTAATGAATGCTTCATAGCGTCGCCACGCTACTGTTCCTGTCAGTTAATGAATGCTTCATAGCGTCGCCACGCTACTGTTCCTGTCAGTTAATGAATGCTTCATAGCGTCGCCACGCTACTGTTCCTGTCAGTTAATGAATGCTTCATAGCGTCGCCACGCTACTGTTCCTGTTCAGTTAATGAATGCTTCATAGCGTCGCCACGCTACTGTTCCTGTCAGTTAATGAATGCTTCATAGCGTCGCCACGCTACTGTTCCTGTCAGTTAATGAATGCTTCATAGCGTCGCCACGCTACTGTTCCTGTCAGTTAATGAATGCTTCATAGCGTCGCCACGCTACTGTTCCTGTCAGTTAATGAATGCTTCATAGCGTCGCCACGCTACTGTTCCTGTCAGTTAATGAATGCTTCATAGCGTCGCCACGCTACTGTTCCTGTCAGTTAATGAATGCTTCATAGCGTCGCCACGCTACTGTTCCTGTCAGTTAATGAATGCTTCATAGCGTCGCCACGCTACTGTTCCTGTCAGTTAATGAATGCTTCATAGCGTCGCCACGCTACTGTTCCTGTCAGTTAATGAATGCTTCATAGCGTCGCCACGCTACTGTTCCTGTCAGTTAATGAATGCTTCATAGCGTCGCCACGCTACTGTTCCTGTCAGTTAATGAATGCTTCATAGCGTCGCCACGCTACTGTTCCTGTCAGTTAATGAATGCTTCATAGCGTCGCCACGCTACTGTTCCTGTCAGTTAATGAATGCTTCATAGCGTCGCCACGCTACTGTTCCTGTCAGTTAATGAATGCTTCATAGCGTCGCCACGCTACTGTTCCTGTCAGTTAATGAATGCTTCATAGCGTCGCCACGCTACTGTTCCTGTCAGTTAATGAATGCTTCATAGCGTCGCCACGCTACTGTTCCTGTCAGTTAATGAATGCTTCATAGCGTCGCCACGCTACTGTTCCTGTCAGTTAATGAATGCTTCATAGCGTCGCCACGCTACTGTTCCTGTCAGTTAATGATTGCTTCATAGCGTCGCCACGCTACTGTTCCTGTCAGTTAATGAATGCTTCATAGCGTCGCCACGCTACTGTTCCTGTCAGTTAATGAATGCTTCATAGCGTCGCCACGCTACTGTTCCTGTCAGTTAATGAATGCTTCATAGCGTCGCCACGCTACTGTTCCTGTCAGTTAATGAATGCTTCATAGCGTCGCCACGCTACTGTTCCTGTCAGTTAATGAATGCTTCATAGCGTCGCCACGCTACTGTTCCTGTCAGTTAATGAATGCTTCATAGCGTCGCCACGCTACTGTTCCTGTCAGTTAATGAATGCTTCATAGCGTCGCCACGCTACTGTTCCTGTCAGTTAATGAATGCTTCATAGCGTCGCCACGCTACTGTTCCTGTCAGTTAATGAATGCTTCATAGCGTCGCCACGCTACTGTTCCTGTCAGTTAATGAATGCTTCATAGCGTCGCCACGCTACTGTTCCTGTCAGTTAATGAATGCTTCATAGCGTCGCCACGCTACTGTTCCTGTCAGTTAATGAATGCTTCATAGCGTCGCCACGCTACTGTTCCTGTCAGTTAATGAATGCTTCATAGCGTCGCCACGCTACTGTTCCTGTCAGTTAATGAATGCTTCATAGCGTCGCCACGCTACTGTTCCCTGTCAGTTAATGAATGCTTCATTAGCGTCGCCACGCTACTGTTCCTGTCAGTTAATGAATGCTTCATAGCGTCGCCACGCTACTGTTCCTGTCAGTTAATGAATGCTTCATAGCGTCGCCACGCTACTGTTCCTGTCAGTTAATGAATGCTTCATAGCGTCGCCACGCTACTGTTCCTGTCAGTTAATGAATGCTTCATAGCGTCGCCACGCTACTGTTCCTGTCAGTTAATGAATGCTTCATAGCGTCGCCACGCTACTGTTCCTGTCAGTTAATGAATGCTTCATAGCGTCGCCTCGCTTACTGTTCCTGTCAGTTATTGAATGCTTCAAAGCGTCGCCACGCTACTGTTCCTGTCAGTTAATGAATGCTTCATAGCGTCGCCACGCTACTGTTTCCTGTCAGTTAATGTAATGCTTCATAGCGTCGCCACGCTACTGTTCTGTCAGTTAATGAATGCCTTCATAGCGTCGCCACGCTACTGTTCCTGTCAGTTAAAGAATGCTTCATAGCGTCGCCACGCTACTGTTCCTGTCAGTTAATGAATGCTTCATAGCGTCGCCACGCTACTGTTCCTGTCAGTTAATGAATGCTTCATAGCGTCGCCACGCTACTGTTCCTGTCAGTTAATGAATGCTCATAGCGTCGCCACGCTACTGTTCCTGTCAGTTAATGAATGCTTATAGCGTCGGCCACGCTTACTGTTCCTGTCAGTTAATGAATGCTTCATAGCGTCGCCACGCTACTGTTCCTGTCAGTTAATGAATGCTTCATAGCGTCGCCACGCTACTGTTCCTGTCAGTTAATGAATGCTTCATAGCGTCGCCACGCTACTGTTTCCTGTCAGTTAATGAATGCTTCATAGCGTCGCCACGCTACTGTTCCTGTCAGTTAATGAATGCTTCATAGCGTCGCCACGCTACTGTTCCTGTCAGTTAATGAATGCTTCATAGCGTCGCCCACGCTACTGTTCCTGTCAGTTAATGAATGCTGATCATAGCGTCGCCACGCTACTGTTCCTGTCAGTTAATGAATGCTTCATAGCGTCGCCGACGCTACTGTTCCTGTCAGTTAATGAATGCTTCATAGCGTCGCCACGCTACTGTTCCTGTCAGTTAATGAATGCTTCAATAGCGTCGCCACGCTACTGTTCCTGTCAGTTAATGAATGCTTCATAGCGTCTGCCACGCTACTGTTCCTGTCAGTTAATGAATGCTTCATAGCGTCGCCACGCTACTGTTCCTGTCAGTTAATGAATTGCCTTCATAGCGTCGCCACGCTACTGTTATCCTGGTTCAGTTAATGAATGCTTCATAGCGTCGCCACGCTACTGTTCCTGTCAGTTAATGAATGCTTCATAGCGTCGCCACGCTACTGTTCCTGTCAGTTATTGAATGCTTCATAGCGTCGCCACGCTACTGTTTCCTGTCAGTTAATGAATGCTCATAGCGTCGCAACGCTACTGTTCCTTGTCAGTTAATGAATGCCTCATAGCGTCGCCACGCTACTGTTCCTGTCAGTTAATGAATGCCTCATAGCGTCGCCACGCTACTGTCCTGTCAGTTAATGAATGCCTTCATAGCGTCGCCACGCTACTGTTCCTGTCAGTTAATGAATGCCTTCATAGCGTCGCCACGCTACTGTTCCTTGTCAGTTAATGAATGCTTCATAGCGTCGCCACGCTACTGTTCCTGTCAGTTAATGAATGCTTCATAGCGTCGCCACGCTACTGTTCCTGTCAGTTAATGAATGCTTCATAGCGTCGCCACGCTACTGTTCCTGTCAGTTAATGAATGCTTCATAGCGTCGCCACGCTACTGTTTCCTGTCAGTTAATGAATGCTCATAGCGTCGCCACGCTACTGTTCCTGTC
Source organism: Schistocerca gregaria (assembly GCF_023897955.1). Classification (NCBI taxonomy): domain Eukaryota; kingdom Metazoa; phylum Arthropoda; class Insecta; order Orthoptera; family Acrididae; genus Schistocerca; species Schistocerca gregaria. The sequence goes on along the minus strand of NC_064924.1, from coordinate 6,265,082 downwards.
AGTTAATGAATGCTTCAAAGCGTCGCCACGCTACTGTTTCCTGTCAGTTAATGAATGCTTCATAGCGTCGCCACGCTACTGTTCCTGTCAGTTAATGAATGCTTCATAGCGTCGCCACGCTACTGTTCCTGTCAGTTAATGAATGCTTCATAGCGTCGCCACGCTACTGTTCCTGTCAGTTAATGAATGCTTCATAGCGTCGCCACGCTACTGTTCCTGTCAGTTAATGAATGCTTTCATAGCGTCGCCACAGCTACTGTCCTGTCTGTTAATGAATGCTTCATAGCGTCGCCACGCTACTGTTCCTGTCAGTTAATGATGCTTCTTGCGTCGCCACGCTACAGTCGCCTGTCAGTATAATGAATGCATTCAATAGCGTCGCCACGCTACTGTTCCTGTCCGTTAATGAATGCTGAATAGCGTGCCACGCTACTGTTCTCGTCAGTTTAATGAATTGCATCATAGCGTCGCACGCTACTGTTCCTGTCATTTAATTGACTGCGTCATAGCGTCGCACGCTACATTCCTGTCAGTTAATCGAATGCTTCATAGCGTCGCACGCTTCTGTTACTGTCATGTTAATGAATCTGTATAGCGTGTGT